>NW_017731428.1:4034132-4084142 GCF_001890085.2 Hipposideros armiger | reverse complement strand
GAGAGAGAGAGAGAGAGAGAGAGAGAGAGAGAGAAAGTACATTTAAGAGGTGGCTCACAGCCTGTTTCCATAAACCAATTGAAAGCACACGGTTATAGCTGATGGTTCAACACACAGAAAGGAGAGACAGAATATGATCCTCTCAGGCCCACAGTCTGTGCTACATTAAGCCTGGGGTTATTTCCTTTAAGACCTGGGCATATGGATATTGCTTTTTTTCATGTGCTATCATTTGTGTGCGTGTGTGAGGTGTTGGGCACGGGGGTGGGGAAACTCCCAAACCTCAAACCACATTTAAATGCATGAACACCACATGGGTCTGTAGCATTCTGGTTTCCTTGGCAACCTTATCTCTCCTTGGATCTCAGCTACAGATGAAATTATCTCGGTCCTGCAAAGTCCCTGAGATCAACTGCCAGCTACAGGGTCACTGACCACAGCATGCCCCTTCACCAAGAAATTCGTTCTTATTAACGAATTTGTTCACACCTACTTCATAACACAACGGATTTTAAAGAACAGACTATTGATACATTCACCATTCAAGTCCCGAACTGCCTGATTTTCATAGTACCAACATTTAATTTTAGCATCATATAAAAACAATTCATCTTTTTCACTGAAAGGAAAAAGGAAATGACATTTAAGTCTCTAATTTGGCCATAGACATAGTACCAGTGTCTAAACATTTAACCTGCTGTTTCCACCCCGAGTCCCTTGAACAGACCTAATTTAACAGGCAAATGAACGGCAAACTGAAAAATGTTGCTGTGAGCAAGGCTTTGACATCTGAACCCCACAGGCAGGATATTAGGAAGAAACCAGGAGACAATTTCAAATGCGGATGAGGAAGCTGAGGGCATCCATTTATGACTTAGTAACTTTATAAAATGGGTTAAAACATTTTATGAAAGTGTGTCCACCCCTAAGTCATTTTTCTCAGAAAATGTCTGGCTTACATAAACTGGATAAAACCAAGTGTGTCATACACAGATTCATACAACCATAAACATTTATTAGGGGCCTACTATGAACTTGGCATTATGATAGGGCTTGGGGAATCAATGGTGAGAAAAGGTCACCTGCCCAGGGACCTTCTCAGGTTAATGCGTCAAAATGCATCTTTCAGTGCACACACTGGGGTGGCTAGTGAAATTGTTCTCCCCTCCCAAGGACCCAAATGACACTGATCTGGGAGCAGCTACAATGTGTGTCCACCACCATATCACAAGCTTAAAAGCACACAGGGTTACCAAGTTGTTATTTTTTATATAACTATTTTCCTCAAATCTCATTTTCTGTTAAAGCTCAGCATGATTTCTTTTTCTTTTTTTTAAGATTTTTTTTTTATTGGGGAATTGGGGGGATGGGAACAGCGCTGGGGAATTGGGGGAAGGGGAACAGACAAGTTGTTGTCGTTTTGTTCTTCAGTCTAGTTGTGGAGGACGTCGCTTCACTGGCCCAAGTTGGCACCATCATTGTGCTCTTCCCAGGCGAGGCAGATCAGTCGCCGGCTTCTGGACGGCCGCTCACTGCGGCTGCTGGCCGCTCACGCTGGCTGCTGGCTACACACGGTAGCCCATGGCAACCCACTGCCACAGGGGCTGCAGCCTACACCGCCGCCGGCGACTCATGGCAGCCCAGCTCCAGGTTGAGCTGTTGTTCAGCATCTTAGCTGTAGAGGGCAGTGTCACTGGCCCTCATATGTGGGATCCCAACCGGGGCCCTCTGGCGTCCCAAGCCAGCTCTTAACCATCGCGCCACTCAGCTGGCCCTCAGCATGATTTTCAATCTTAAGCCCAAACCCTTGACTCAAACTCTTTATCATGAGTGCCCAGAAAGCAAAAATGACCATGTGCATCTTACTATTTGGAGCATTCTACGTTGTCGATGAAAACAGTTGTCCATCTTCCCAAAAGAACGAAACCCTCACCCAGCTTCTGCCACCCTCAGACCAAGTGCTAACACGAAGACCTCTGCTCTTTCAGCCCAGAAGGGTCCTTCCTCACCGCGTTTCAGACTGGTTTCATCAGGAGCTGCTCATGCAAACAAATTTCAATTGCTGCTGCTATATTTCTCTCCTTATCTCTACCCTAAATATGTCCATTGAGAAAAAAATATGAAGTATTTAAAATACACTTAATACACAGTGCGGTTTAAAAACAAAACAAAACTGTATTTCGCTCATTTTTTAAAGGCAGCCCTGGGCCAAGTTGCAACCTTAACTTGTTTAGAATCCTTCAGGAAATCAGGAATCAATTTTCTTGGTATTTTCTCCCTTTCTTCCCAACGTAACATTATGGAGGCTGAGCTCACAAGATTTAGACCTTTAACTGAATGGCTCGACCAAGCTCATGTTTAGTCAATTACATATTAAACAGTTTATGATCTGGAAATTGTGCAATAATGACTATAGCTGATATCCCATCAGTATTTCTTTGTAAATAAATGGAATAAATGATGAGAAAGTAGGAACTTTTTCACAATCTTCTAAAAATATTTTCCTGGATCACCAAGAATAACTAAATACTGGAATTTCTCAAAGTATCTTTAGATCAGGTATCTCTTACACTCCCACTGACTTTGAAAAGCAAGTTTCCTAATTTAGAAAACCTGCAAAAAATCCAATGGCTAGATTCCCCAAAACTTAAACCACTACTGAGAAAATAGTATGCACTATTCGGATGTGATGGAAACCGGGCTTTTCAAGTGCTTTGAAAGACTAAATGCCCTTGAGTTTTAAGCCTTCCATACTGAACAGAGCCATGAGAAAGCTATCACTCAGCCTTGAAGAAAAATTCATGAAATTCGTGAAGAAAAATTAGTGAAAACCTATTTTCACTAAATAAACATGTTTAATGGCCTACTAGATTATAGAGAATAGCTATTTTCCACACAGTTAATAAAATGTGCACCATTACACATACCTGCCTTAAATAGAAGGGATTTATCTACATTTTCAAAAACTAACTCAAACTACATCTACATTTTCATACTATTTATGGTTTATGTATGTGTTACGTAATTTATGTTTGAATACATCTAAAACTAGGGTCTTTTGTGTAACAGGGTTTTTTTGTTTGGCCTTTATAGATATCAAAGTTTCTGTGTTTACCAGTTTTTATACTTAATAAAGCAAGTTCTAATACACAAAAAAGGTGTGCGTGTGCACGTGTGTATGTGTTGAATTGTTACCATTCCTTCTATCCCCGTTATCATATATTAGCTAATTTCAAAAGTACTAAGAGATACGTAATTTCTCACTTTCTCATATCCAGCTCGTCAGTTGTAAAAATGAGGCAATTCCACGAGTTTTCTGAAATATGACTAAACAGACACATATTTGATAACAGAACACAGGATCAAGGCTTAAGGTCATGTACATCGAAATCCACTGTAAATAAAGTTTTATTGAAACACAGCCAAGCCCATCCATTGACCTGTGTCCTATGGCTGCTTTCGCTCTACAACAGCAGAGTTGCACAGCTGTGACCGAAACACCACGGCTCTCAAATTCTAGAATATTTACTCTGTGGCCTTTACAGAAAATGTTTGCCCTAAATGGTAGAAAGCACTTAAACCTCTAAGGGGTACATAACATTATCAGCAGGAAGCAGCCCTTACCTAAAGAATGCCCTCGTGGGGTACAGTGGACAGTGGGGGCAGGGGCTCTGAGACGGGCTGTGCTGCCTCCCTGCTTTCATGAGAACCGCATGATGCTGGCTGGCCTCGGCTCCTCTGGCAACACAATTAGGGCATTGATACTTCCTGCACAAGGCTGTCATGAGGATCGGACATGAAGGCATATATATAAACCCCCTAGAACCAAGCCTGGTATTTCTCAAGGTGCCCCATTCATGCTAAAATGATCCACCGCCCTTCACCAACCATGGTTACCTGAGTAAGAGTTAAGTACTAAGTATGAATCATTGAGACACTCGCCTTCAGTCATGGAGCCCCTATCACCACGATCTCAGAAGGGTCCCAGCACTATAATGCGAAGAAAGGGTGCAATGCTCTCTTTGTTGAGTCACAGAAAGTTAAAGGCTCAGGATGTTATTATGTTCTGTGCTTGGGGGGAAATATTGTGCAGTCTCACGATGGAATCTCTCAGTATCAAATTTAAGGCCACCTCCCAGATATGGAAAAGACCCAGAGCTTAGCCACCCAGCGTGTGACTTCGAACACTGTGTGATTAACCATATTAACAGACAGCAAGTGGAACGAGGTATCCCCACACCGTGTCCAAATCACGCCACAGACCAGCCAGGGCTGTGCAGACATTATGTTTAAAAGGCTGTGAAATCACCATCCTGTAGCTTCCTGCTGATAGCGGCGGTGACTCCAGCCAGAGTCACAGCAATGACGAGGGAGCAGATCATCAGAGTATGGTGCGGGGCGGGTGCGTGACATGACTGAATCATGACCATGTCCTAGGTCTCCTCACCCCTCTATACTGTCCCCCCAATGCCACCCTCTCTTCGCTGACATTTGCAAACCAAAGCCATGCAGAGCTTTCCATGAGCCCAGCCTTCTCCCCCACGAGTGCTCCAGTTCCCTGCCTTAAGGCAGCTGATCCTGAATAACAAATCTCACGAGGTAGGCAGGGCAGGCCTTGGGTGTCTGTTTTACAGTTGGGGAAACTAAGGCTCAGAAAGGAGGTATGGCCTGGCAGCAAGGCCACACTATGTATGTGACTCACCCACCACTCCACATCCCTCCCTAGGGCCCAGCATGTAGTTGGTAATTAGTGCAGGCGCTCAGTTAACAACGTTTAGGGCCTAGCTTCGAATTCCAGCTACTAGTCTTTGACCCTGTGGGGATCAGTGTACTTCTCTCCGCCTTAGTTCATTCACCTGTGAAATGGAAACAACAGTGACCTGCCCTGATGGGTTAGTTGTGAGGCCTAAATGAGCTACCGTATTTTGCTGTGTATAACGCACACCCAGGTTTTTGGCCCAAACTTTCAGGGGAAAAATATCTTTCATTTTAATTTTTTAATTCAAATTTTTATTTATTTACATTTAGGTACCTGTTTTTTGTATTACAAAGGAATTTCAGTATTTATTTTTTTTTGTTTTTTTTTTGTTTTTTCTTTCTTTTTTATCTTTTCTTTTTCAGCATTTACTTTTTAAACATATTATGGTACAAGAAATTTTAGGTTAACAAATAATTACAAAACACAAGAACAGATACAAGGTACAAGAAATTTTATGTACTGGTACCAAATTTATGATATTTACGCATAGTAGAAGGCCAAGAACTCTGCCGTTGCAAGTTCGTCTTAAGTTCAACAAAACCAATTATCATATTCCAGGTTATTATTTTGCACATGGATATCGCTATTGATTTCTAGAGTTACACTTTTAACTCATAAGCATAAATAAAAGAATTAAAAACATTTACATACATACGGAATTAGTGCTACCAGTGTATCCTTATTTTTCCCTTACGCATTTTAACCAAAGAAAGTGCGTGTTATACACGGCAAAATACGGTAATACATGTGCTGTGCTTAGAACAGCGCTTGGCACAAAGTAAAGTGCTCATTAAATGCTGGCTTCGATTATTTGGTGAATCAAACCTACCTAACAAAGCCAGATCTTTGGACCACTTTTTGCCTTCTCATTTGCACAGTCATTCCCCAAACACGCACACAGCAATTTTAAAAATTATAACCTGAGAAAGGGCCACCTCCTAGGATGTCAGTATGAAAGCACCAGGCAACAAGAGGCTTTTTCAAAAGGACATCTGGCTTAAGCTGATAACATGCCACAGAGTAAGCTGATAGTACCAGTTGGTCACATGTGGGAGTCTGAAATGAGAACCTGATTATGGCATGCCCCCTCAAGGAGCGTTTCTTTAACACACACTTAGCACACTCACACACATTATGCCGAACTGTTCTACTGGCCTCCAGCTACCAAACACGATCCCATGGCCATCTCATGCCATACATGGCTACAGGTGGAAACGTGTTACAGTAAAAACTTTTCTCGGGAGTTATAGCCTCTAAATAAAGGCTGCTGACGATTCCTCACTGCAGAAGGGCCCTTCCCTGAAACCACAGACCAGATAAGGAACAATGTGAAAGCTTTCACAAGAAAGGCAGTTATTTCAGCTATTCTGGGATGTAAGTCTCCACGGGGTCACAGAGTCCCAGCTGACATCCAGCAGAAAAAAAACCGACTCTCTCAGGAAGAACTTGCTAAATCATCCGAGAGGTTCAGAGACAGGGAAATGCACAGAGCCTGGGTCACCCTGATTCCCGGATTAGGGGGCACAGTGTCTTCCTGTTTCCTGGGTTTCACCATTTCCTATCTCAGAGCTGTCACACACTCCGTCATAGAGGGAGAACTTTGTGGTTCTCTCCCAGACCCCCGTTCCTCTTAGGGGGCAGGGGTGGGCCACCGCTTGTCTGTCAGGGATTCCTATTCTGTCCATTTTATTTTCCTCAAATGGTTTTCACTCCCCAACTTCAAAACTCAGTTCAAAATCTCCTCCCCTTTGGAGCCCTTTCTCAACTAGCTCCATCCATTTCAACTACATCAGGGGGTCCCTTCTCCTTCTCTTCCCTCCCTGTCCACTCAGAATCACAAATTCTTTAATAATTATTGGGTTGTAGGAAAAGTCATGACGTATTTTTTCTGTTTTTCACTGAAAAAATGAGACATGACTTTTCCGACAACCCAATAGATGGGGCCCAGAGAACACCTATTCCAATTTCCTCACCAGAACAAAAACCTCTTCTATGTATTAGCAATGTCCAAGTGAAATAGAATGCAAGCTACATTTTTTTCCACTGGAAAATACATTTCAATTCAGCTCAATTCAGCCACATTTTGAGTGGCAACATTTTGAACAGCCACATGTGGCCAGTGGCTACACTATGGCACAGGGTGGTTCAGTACCATCTTTTGTTGGAATTCCTATAAAATGGTGTTCCTTCAACACCACACAGGAAAAACACAGTTCCTTCCTACAAAGACAGCACGTTAATCTATCAGTTAGCAAAGGCTACCATGGCTGAGAAACACGGGGCGTATGCAGGAGATCCAGCATTTCCCTGTTAGTTCATTAAATAGAGGGGGACATTAGAGGTCTCATGGCCCAACTTGACAGATGAGGAAACTCAGACCCAGAAAACTTATACAAATAATCTGAAGTCACACAGGTTAAGTAGTAGCAGAGAGCGACCCAAAATCTAGATGTCCAGTCAAGGGCTCTTCAAATATTAAATCTCTCTCTCAAACACACACACGCATACACACACAAGCACGCATACACACACAAGCACGTGCACACACACACCCCTATTTGGTCACCACTGTCTGTAGCCTATGCACAATTTAAGATTAAGACTGTGTGAGAAGACAGCACAACTCTGCTTTCTCCAAATAAGTTCCAAATTTCTGAGGTCTCAGAAATTCAAGTCTCATCAATTCAGTCCAATGTTCCCCTTCCCGTCCTGTGAGGAATAGCACCAAAAAAAACAAAATGAGGATAACCACAGGCACACCAAAGTGTGCCCCTTAACAGAGAGGGAAGTATTTCTTTACTCTAAGGCCTTTCAGGCATAGCCACCTGCTCCTTCCACCTCCAGGGGACACACTTTAAAACTGTGAACCTGTGTGTCCTTCAGAAATGGACAGTTAACCTGTAATAATTGCTATCAAGAGTGCTTCTAAGTACTGAATGCAATGAATACTCTGCCTCACCTTGATCACCTGTATTCTGAGCTATCTGTCCATTTCGGGGTAACTTTCAAAAGGATTTGACTGATTTGAACGGAAAATATACTCAGTTCTGTGCCCAGACACATGGGACTGGACATTTCTGGAATGCATGGGTGTGGCACATGCAATCAGCAGATGGGAGAGGAGTCGGGGCAGGAATTCAGAAAGATGGATCTCATGGGAAAGCCTAGATCAATTCCTGTGCAAACAAGAGGGTATCCCAGAAGTCCTCTGTGCAATGACAGCTGGCCGGGGACAGTACAGAAAGGCACCAGCTTGAAATCACACCGAGTTGCAATGCGTGGCTCAGTCCGCCATCTTGAAATAAGATGGCTGGCTAATAGCATTCCATGTGCTATGTCTTTCATCAGTTTTATTCGTTACAGTTATGTTGGTACAACATCAAGGAAAAGAATACATGTGCTATCTTTTTAAAAAAAACACAACAGGCTTTCATAACATTTACTTTGCATTAAAATACCTCTTTTCCTCTTAGGAGATTACATGTGTGACTTTCTGTGAGGATGCTGAGGGGGGTCGACAGTCAATGGAACCACTAGCAGTAACGTGCACTCAAAGAATGCTGAGACCTTCGATAATTGTACCTCCCTGATCCCCCGAGGGCCCATTAGGAGGCAGCCGGATGACTTGGCTGCAGGAAGAGGAGCCGTAACTATCACAGACTCTCAGGCAGAACAGCGAGGTCCGGGGTTATTTACATTTCAGAGTTCCCACCGCTGGGCAGATGCTTCTGGAAATATCTTACTGCTACAGCACATGAGGGTAATGCGTGTATTGTCAGCACTGACCTCCCTGCTAATGGAGGAGCTTCAACTCCAAAGAAAGGAAGGAAAGGCCTAAAGCATTCCTGCAGACAGCTGCCAATAAAATCCTGAGGATGAGAATCTGTGCCAAATGAATTATTAACCTATTTGTAAATGTTTGACCCTCTTCTCCCATCTAGTTTTCATTGTAAAGAAATACGTCATTAGCAAAGAAAAAATCCCGTTTTGAGAAGCACAGCAAGCAAATGTTCCCGTCTGCTCTCTCTCAGTCTCTGCTACTTTTCACAGTGATAATAACAGCGTCTGTAAACGTAAGGCACGTTAATGATTTACACAGCAGAACAGGGAGGGGTCTCAACACAGGCGAGAGCAGTCAGAGTCCATGAAACTCCACAAATACTCATCTTCTACCAGGAGCCGGAGCAGGGACTTGCTTCGCAAAAGTCAAAGATGAAGAATAAAGATTTCTACCTTCATAGAATTTACCACTGGATTGTTTGTGTGTGTGTGTGAGAGAGAAAGGGTGGGGAGGCGGGGGGGAGGGAGAGAGAGGTACTATCATACAATTTGGAGAGTGACATGTACTATGACAGTGACGAAAAGCAACAAGGGACCAATGAAACCCAAGGAATAGATTGCAGATTGTGGAGGAGGGAGGGACATGAGGACTTTGGAGAAAGATTAGCACCTCAGCGGGGGGCCTTGAAGCATCAGAAGGAAATCAGAGGGGACAGCATTCAAAAGAGGCAAAATGTGGGCAGAGGCAGGAGTGCAGAAAGCAGTGAGTTCTTCAAAAAGCAATGGCATTTAAATAAAGGAGAAGGGGCTGTTAGAGGTTAATTACATTAAGAGAGACTTAAGTACAGTGCTAGGATTTTGTATTCTGATTCAAACAAACTAATGTAAAAGACATTTGAGTCAATTGGGGAAAACTGAATACGACTAATGAAATTAAGAAATGATTGTTAACTTTGTTAGACGTGATAACAGTATTGTGGTTATGGGGTTTTTTTTAAAGGCCTAATCTGTTAATGGTTCCTGCATAAGTGGAGACGGGTAAAGTAATATAATGCCTGCATTTTGCTTGAAGATACTGAAGCACACAAAATAGCAAGGGCATGAATGTCTGAAAATAAGAATAGCAGAAAGTTGACTGTTGTTGACCCAGGTAACGGGTAAATGGGGGTTTATTATATTATTCTGTTGCCTTTTGTGTGTGTGTTTAAAAGGTTTCAAGTAAAATGTTTTAAAACTGAAGTCACAAAAATTAGAACAGAAAAATGTTTTCCTTCTTCTCGACACATGTGTCATTAAAGGCAGAGTCAGCTAAAAACAAACAAACAAAACAAAGGACACAGTCACAGATGGACTGGGTATGAACAGAGGCTAGGTCCCTGTGCCCTGAGCAAAAACAAAACTCTGAAGACACGAAGGCTCAGCAGCAACTCTACCAGGAGGGCTCTGGGGTCAGCTCGGAGCCCAGCCTAGGCAGGTACACGTGGCCCTTTCCCCAGTCCAAGTTTAACCAGGAGACAAGGGCTCCCAGGTACCTACCTCCCTACATGAAGCATGAGACCCTCACTTCACATACCCACCCCATATGTGTGCTGGAACACACCTGGCCTATTTCAAGTTGTCAAACTACAAGTATGAAATGAAGTTGCTCTCCATCTGCTATAGACTGAATGTTTATGCGTGTGTCGTCCCTCCCCCCCCAAACTCGTCTATTGAAGCCCCATCCTCAATGTGACAGTCTTAGGAGGTGGGGCCTTTGGGAGGTAACTGGGTCATGAGGGTGGAACCCTCACGAATGAAATTCGTGCCCTTGTCAGAGACATGAGACATATAATCTCTCTCTGCCATGTGAGGACACAGCAAGAAGGCAGCCACCTGCAAATCAGGAAGAGAACCTTCACAAGGAACCTAACTGGACGGCACCTTGACCTTGGACTTCCCAGCCTCCAAAACTATGAGAAATACAGATTTCCATTGTTTAAGCCAAGCAGTCTAAGGTAGTCCTGTTGTAGCAGCCCCAATTGACTAAGGCACCATCTCTGTATTGTTTCTGAGCAAACCCAGTGATTCTGAATTTTGTTATACATGATGCTAATAATCTACCAACTTAACTCTAATAAAAAATTCCTCTACAAGGACTTAAAGCTAGTTAAGAACCTGATAGAACTAGAATCGTGGATGAACAGAGATGAAATAGACAATTTGCTGTGAAAATTACCTTTCAGCCCTGTTCAGACAATTATTACTGACAGTAGAGTAACTTTAAATAAAAAAATAGCCAAATGATATCAACTACCACACCAATTTAAAAGCTCAGATTCTGTGTCTCGGAGAGTTGTAAGTTTCCCCCATGACTCTTAAAACATTTCAATGACTCACATCTCAGGAATGATCATATACTTGGGGTGCCTTTATCTGATAATATCAGGAAAGTTTCTCTTTAAATAACACAAAACACTTGGATCACCACACATGGATCGCCACTCTAGGCCTATTCCAGAAAAGCTTCCTAAAAATCGCATGGGGCTGCCCAGCGCATTCCTCAGCAGATTAAAGCTGAGAATTATGATTTGACTTCAGAAGTCAAGAGCCAATACACTTAAACCATATTGTTCCCATTGGTTAAATTATAAAGCCCACAGAAATTCTTGGGGAGAAATAGGCAAGGTACAGTTGTCACAGCATCAAAGAGGACCACGCAAAAGCACCTGGTCATTCATGGGTCCCCTCCCTAAGCACGCTAATGGAACAACACCTGGGCTACTCCTCTCCCACCTGTGGGCCCGCCCTACCCCTTTTACAGATGCCCCTCCCAGCCCCTAGATCACACTTCCCCTGGGACTGGTTTTGCGGGGGTATGTCCATCCAGACCAAGTCCCTGAAGGAAAGGACTGTGGCCCACACATCTTCAAATGGGCAGCATCTAGTATGGTGCCTGGCACATGGCTGGCGCTCAAATGCCTCCTGAGTAAGCGGAAGATGGATGGAAGGATTAGTGGGAAACTCACAATCCTGAGGAACTAGTGAAACATACGAAGGAAACAGAATGTACTGAAGTGCCGTGAAGACATTAAAGAAAGAAAGAGACGTTTAGATGAGAAACAATTAAATCAACGTCAGGCCGTGAGAGCTATCCGTAACATGGAATTAAATGAGAGTCCATATAAAATAGCTAAATAGAATTAAGTGAACACATGGATACACCATTGTGAAGGATCCCTCCTGCCTGACTGTCTCTTGCTGTTAAAACCAGGCCTTGTGATCCATTTCTCATGAAACTTGAACAACAAAAGCCACAGAGGACTAGAAACAAGTCTCTATTTTCACATACTCAAAGGTACCACCCTTCAAAATAATATAGCAGGTGGGATAGCCATTCTAACCAGGTAGCGCTCAAAACCACACAACTGTCCCAGGGACCGCTGACCCATGTACATTTCAGAAAAGAACTTTGAAAAGCCCTGCTCTGGCTCTGGGCTCAATTGTGGGAGACGAAACGGCACACGGCAACTTAGAGTTAGGTTTCAAAAAAGCACAATCATTTGAGTGATTTGGAATAGGTTGTGCCACAGAAACACAAGCCCTAGAACAGAGCAGCCATTTTAACCAAAAGAAAGTCAACAGAAAACAGAAAGAGGCCCACAGATACAGAGAACAAATTGATGGTCGCCAGCAGGGAGGGGCGTTGAGGGGCTGGGTGAAAAGGGTGAAGGGGCGAAGTAGTACAGATCGGTAGTGACAAAACAGTCACAGGGACGTGAAGTACAGCACTGGGAATATAGTCAGTGATGTTACAACAACTAGGTACGGTGCCACGTGGGTGTGAGACGTATGGGGATCACTTTGTAAGTTATAGCAATGTCTGACCACTATGCTGTACACTTGAAACTAATATAATATTGAACGTCAAATGTTATTGAAAAAAGAATAAAAAAAATAAATAAAAAATAAAGTCAAAAGGGCAGGGAGGGGGCAAGGAACCAATGACAAGTTTATAATTAGAAGGGATACTTTGGTTTTTAGGAAGCACACACACACACACACACACACACACACACATCCTGACATGGGGGGCAAGGCAAGATCAAGGAAATAAATCAGCAAGGCCTCCCCCACAGCACAGATCACCACCTCACTCTCCAACAGAAAAGGAACTTCCTGGGTTATAGCTTAACCCGCCTCCCGCTTCCTGGGCTGAGATGCCTCCCACTGGACACTAAAAACGAGGCCCCAGCTTAGTGAGGAATCCAAGCAGTCAGAATATTTCTATGAAGCATGTTCTAAGCGCCCATGACATGAATGGTTCTGAAATTCTGAATGTGGGGCAGCTAGTTCAGTACAGGAAGCGCCCAAACGCTTCCATTTCTCTCCTCTCCTAGGTCGTCCCCATGGTGATGCTCTGGTCCTACCGGTTAAGGAGCTTGTTTCAGGGTCCCCTCTACCAGGGCAAAAGGATGGGGGATTGATGTCTTAAAGGCGTGATTGAACTCTCTCTCTCCCTGTCTCTCTCTCTCTCACATTCACACACACACACACACACACACACACACACACACACACACACACACACACACACACACACAATTAATTTGGATCACACTCTATCCTCTGAAAGTACTCGTCTCTGAGCCCTGAGGCTGTTTTCAATCTACAGAGACCAAGGGGGACAGTGAGGCCGCAATGGCTGAGTGGTAAAAACCAGACCCAGCATCTGAGCTGAGATGCCAGGGGGGCAGGAGGATGAGTTTGGCCATCAAAAAGTTTATCACTCAGAACATGCATCCTTTGAGGGAAGAGTTGTAGTAAGAAAAACTCACTAATTCATCTAAGTTCTAAAAATTAAAGTCGACCAGCTTTTTCCAAAATGAAAGGGCAATGCTGAAAAGGAAAAAGCCTGGGGAAATGCCACCCATAAAACCCACCACCCAAAACAACTCCAAAATTATAGATGTCAGCTTCTTCCTTTTTTTTTTTTGTCCTGTAAACAGATGGATATTGGCAAACAGTTCATGCTTGCCTAAGGTGACTATTACAGCATCCAGACACATTTTCCCCTCGTGATCCCCAGTTCCCACCAAAGCACTCACTCTTAGAAACAGAAGCTACAATGGTTTCAAGGCTAAATCAGAAGGAACCCTGCAGCTGGAAATACACGTGTGATCATCACGCATGAAAATCAGACACGCCAAATGGTCAGGGAGTGGGGTCCTTGCAAAGCCACAGATACAGACGTCACTGGGAGGGCACACAGAACAGAGCCTTCTCAGCTCAAGTGAGGGGCACAAGGCTTCCTTCTGAACCAGTGTTTAGCACATATTTCTGAATGAATGATGAAAGGTATCATGTGACAGGTGCAGCAGGGGACACCAAGACACACAGGACTCAATCACTGCCACCAAGAAGCTTTTCCATCTAATGCAGTGGTTCTCAATCGAGAGCACCCATCACAATTACCGGGAGATGGAGGGATTCTTTCCCAAAATACTCAGTTCCCAAGCTCTGCCCCAGGCCTCCTGAATCGCTCTGAATATAGGGTCCGGCACACATACTTTTCAAATTTACCCAAATGTTCCTGACAAGCCGTTGAGAACCTCTGCTCCAGAGGGCAAAATAAAGCTGCTGTTATATTTACAAATATTGGGGGGTAGGCATGGGGAGAGGAGTGAAGCAGGTGATTTTTTTATTTTTTTATTTGTAAGCATCAATACTTCCCTCCCCGCCATCAGCTTTCCTCAACCTGACAGCACTTTGTGGTAAAACAAAGCAAGAAGAGATCCCGGGACACTCCCTAAGGGCCCGAGTGACAGAGAGCTGTGGCCCTGAGCCATTTCTGCTCCAAGGGGCAGCTGCTTCCTGCAGTCAGATGATGGACGCGATGTCAGGGCCCACACCCCCACCCTGACACCCCCACTCAGGGCCGTTGTGTCAGGAGGTGTTTGGATGGTCTCCAACACAGAAGCTGGGGCCTAAGCTGACCTGCAAGCATGACTCTTCAGAAGAGAAGGCGCACGTGCAGCACGGCCAGAAAACTCCCTTTTGGGAATCGGCACATTGAACTGTTTTTCCTTAGGCCACTTGCTGAAACCTCACACTAAGAAAACACACATGTCTGCTGAGAAAGTCATAGCCTCAGGTTCCCTTTGCTCACGGAGGTTTCCCACTGAGGCATTGGCAAAGAGCCACAAGTGGAGCCACGGACACTCATGCCCTGGAGGGGAGGAAACACACTCCCCCATCCCCAATTCCGGTGCCTGCTGGCCTGTCCATGGTCCCCTCTTCCGCAAAGTATCCGAGAGCAGGGGAGGGACTCGGGAGGCCAGTAGGAAGCCCAGGCTGGCATGAGCACAGTCAGCCCCAAATCACCCACCTGCCCAATCCATGAAGGTCAAGGGTAGGACTGTCCCACCTCCCTTTTCCCCCACACCCGTTAATACAGTGGATTTTGGTGAATTCCTTTCCCTTTCTTGGCTCCCCTGCCTATGTGATCCATTATTCAACTACATACAAAGGCTGTCTTCCTCTTCCTCCTCCTCAAAAGATACTCAGAGCATCACCTTTCGCTATTTTCCCTTCATCCATTCCAGTGCCCTTTTGAAAATGGCCTACTATGTGCAAAGCACAGTATATACAAAGATAAATGAGATGCAGTCCCATTCTTCAAGAAGGGCAAAGACATGCCAAACAGAAAATGATGACAGAAGACACAATGAAAGAGATAAGCCAGGGCATCACGGGAACACAGGCGACGAGCAAGGACCATGGAAGGCCTTCTCAGGAACCACGGATGAGTGGATGATGGCCAAGTGGTGTTTGAGAAAAAGAGCCCATGAGCAAAGCACCGCAGTGACCCCATGCCCGGGTCAGTAGGAGGAAACGATGGAAACTGCAGGTGACAAGCAGGTGAAGTAAAGGTGAGGAACTGATGGGCAGAGGCCACACCTGCAGGGCCACCCCCTCTCGAGTCCTCGGGGTGCCACCCACAGATGTGCGAGGCTTTTCCCAGGAGTGGTTTCATGACTTAGAACCACAGGCCGTATTTCAACCTGTCATCATGAAGCATCCAAGTCAACGGCCCTAATTAAAGCTGCCTGAGACAGAGGCGTGGCCATGTCCTTCCAGCAAGGCCCATCTCTAGATAAAAGCTCCTCTACCACAAGCGCCAGAGGCTGGGTTCTCCAAGCAGCTTCCCGCGGCCTTTAATTTGGTAGCACCCAGGCATTCTAGTCTCAACCTGACCATTTACGGTTACAAAATGTCTCTCTAATGGTTGGGAGTATGTAGATCAGAGTTCAGGGGCACGCAAGATTACAGGCCATGCTCTAAAATGGAGCCCTGTGTTTCCCCAGGGGTTTGGAAAAGGCAGATGACCACGGGGTTGCATCACGCCTAAACGCAGACACGCTCCCAGCCTGTCGGAACATGGAATTATAGGCAACAAGGGATCTCACTTGTCTGGAGAGCCAGGCAGTCTGAAATCTGCAAAATCTGCAGAGAGAGTATCTTCTTGATGGCTTTTGCTTATATCAAGTCATAAGTCGCTTCAGCCTCTGGGCCTGTTTCCCTCTCTATAGGAACACCGCCACCATCATCAACACATCCTGAGTAATTACTGTATGTCCAGCACTGTCCACAATAACCCTATGAAGTAGACAGCCATATGTCATTGATTCGAGAATCATTCCTAGACTCAGTTCTACAGCCAATCTTTTTTCTCCCCACATTTGAACATCTCTGAAAAGCATGTCATAGTTTCACTGGCAGGATTTTTTTCTCAGTGGTATATAAAAAATAAAAGTTGCAGCTTAACTGACAGTATCTTAGGTTTGAGGGAAATATCTATCTTTATCCCCCTCTCACTGAGGTAGATAACTGGCCCTAACGTAAATATGTGTACCAGGTAATCTGCTGGGTGCCTTTTAGTCGCACTTAAATTGTTTGAACATGAAAACAAAAATTAGTCCCGCTGTGTCAAAGACATTTCTCTCTGGGATTCTTTAAAGATGCCTTTACTTAAGTCAACGCTGTGTTCAGTGGCCAATTCTACGTTGCTTCTCATTCTAGTCAATGAACACTGCATTTTTCCCTTTTCCTATCTCTACAGACCTCGGTTCATACACACGCGTTCCCACAAAGCCGCTGAGTGGGCTGAAGGAGGGCAGTACTTTTACTCTCTCCATTTTTGTTTTCTTACAACACAATCAGTTCCACATGCCACATCTTGTTAGGCATGTTTTATTTTGGCCTTAAACCGACAAATGTCTTCATGGAGGATGATGCTGTAGACAGGAGGTGCCACCAAATCTGCTTGATCCAAAAGACACAAAGCCGGGTTGCCACACCTCAGGTGACGACTACACATCAGGCTTTCATCCCATCTCTTTTCCATTCTCAACCCTTTCTCTTTCCTACCCCTAGCGGGTCTCCAAATGGATTCCTTACGTCATGTGATCATGGCCAGCTAAAAACTCCCCGTCAGTCATTTTGTTTCAGGATGGCAAACAGACCTACAAGGTCAACTTAACATATATCCTGACACTCTTCATTAGCATGCCAGATTCAGTTATAAGGGGGGGAAAAAAAATCAATCTCTTTGAATGTGACCAGAAAACAAAAATGTAAATATGCCTAGAGGAGTTAAGTTAAAATCAAGATCTCAGTGTATTTGGCCAACTGTTCAAAGCTGACCACCATGTTGAAAATCACTCCTGTATCCAAAACCCAAGCTCTATTCTTAGCTATAACTATAGGATCTCACCTGACACAAGCTTTTATCTAGCAAATTCTACAAAGCTCATCAACGTCTGACCCTCTTTGTTCCTGTGATGTAAAAGAAACACGTTTTGGTTCACACAGGTCCTTTCCCATACAGCCATGTGGCTTCAGAGATGTCTTGAGTATATCAGGCTCCCAATCAAAGCTGCTGGAGGAACACAAACAAGCCTCACGGTTTAGACAGACACTCTGATGGTATCTGGCTTTTAAACCCTTGTTGCAAAGTGGGTTTACTGTCACTGGATTTCATTTTGCTCCACTTGAAATGTTGAGCAAAAAGATGAATCCCTCATCTCACCAGCAGCAAAATAAGACATTCCCACCACCACCTACACACTCCAAAAGTGCAATCCTTTGGCAATCACGATAACATGGTACAATCAGAGAAGGTTTCATCCTCACAGTGTTAGGTTCTATTTTCTCTACAAATGCTTACTCATTTTCTAATTAAACAAACAATTAGTAGAAAGCACAGCCTGAGAAACTGCGTGGGTGTCACCATCTTACTATACTGAGATATTGTTGACAAATGACGCAAACCCAGGGGTGAATAAAACGTGTTTGGCTCCAAACGTCTGCACAAGCTGAGATAACTGCACAGCCCAGCTTTCACAATGCAGCTTGCTCCCAACTTGAAATACACACTTTTAATGATAGACATCCTAAACGGAAAAACAGTTCCTTTAGATAAAGCCCAGGTTTCTCAGACTGAGGGAAAAAAAGAGCCGGCTAAGGAATACATCCATGGCAGTTCTGTTTATTTTTTGTTTGTGTTATAGGATGTTATAGTGCTGCAAAAGGCCCCAGTCAGAAATGAGTCACAGACAATGGGCCACATATTTTTGGTTGATTTTACTAATGTTCAGTGTTTCTGTCTATACATACCCAGGGATACAAGGCAGTGACCTTTATAGCCCATGTGCTAAAATCTGTTGCTTCCACTTGACTAAGCAAAGTTAACATTTCCTCTTCTTGGTGTAGTCCTGGTAAAAAAAAAATGGGCAGTTATAACGCTAGCATCTCCCTACACTACATAGAGGCAGATGGTATGAGCATCTCGCTCCCGCTCTACTAATAGCATCCAAATATCATCGCCACAGAAGGCTGTGTCTGCAGCACAGGCTATTTTTAAATTCATTCACTTAAAATTCTTATTCATCCGTTCAATAAGTCTTTACTGAGTGCCAGGTACTGTAGCTAGAGAGGTACATAAAGCTCTGCCCTCATGGAGATCACACATTAGTGGAAAGAAAACAGATAAAAGAAGTCATGAAAACAAGTAGTTGACATAATTCCAAGTGTCATAAAACGAGACAATAGGGCCGGCCAAGTGGCGCGTTGGTTAAGAACTGGCTTGGGATGCCAGAGGGCCCTGGTTTGAATCCCACATATGAGGGCCAGTGATACTGCCCTCTACAGCTAAGATGCTGAACAACAGCTCGACCTGGAGCTGGGCTGCCGTGGGGTGACTGGGGTGACGGCGACGGCTGAAGCTGCAGTACCCTGCTGCAGTGGGCTGCCATGGGCTACCGTATGTAGCCAGCAGCCAGCGTGAGTGGCCAGCAGCCGCAGTGAGTGGCCATCCAGAAGCCGGCGACTGATCTGCCTCGCCCGGGAAGAGCGCAATGATGGTGCCAACTTGGGCCAGTGAAGCAACGTCCTCCACAACTAGACTGNCAACTTGGGCCAGTGAAGCAACGTCCTCCACAACTAGACTGAAGAACAAAAGGACAGCAACTTGTCTGTTCCCCTTCCCCCAATTCCCCAGCACTGTTCTCCTCCCCCAGTTCCCCAATAAAATCTTTAAAAAAAACAAAACCACAAAAAACGAGGCAATGGAAGCAAGAGTGAATGGGGGATGTGCAGGAAGGAGGATGAGGGTACTTGACCTGGGGTGGACGGTCAGAGAAGGCCTTTCCAAGGTTACAGCTGAGCTGAAGCTATACAAAAGTCTGGAGAAGAACATTCCAGGCAGAGGGAACTATAAGTACAGTGATCCTGGGACACAGTACTGCTGAGCGTAACACACTACGGGGACAAGTGGAGGTGGAGGGGGTTAGAGGTCAGGCGGGGCAGCCCCTGCAGCCTTGCAGCTGTGGTTACAAACTTCTGATTAGGTTCTATTTGAAAAAGGGGTCTCCGAAATAAAGGAGCTACTACTTTAAATACAATGTTACAGATGAGCTCGTGGAACATAATACACTTAGAATTGATCAGTGTGAGAGGGTAAAAATAAGGAAGTGGGCTTATGATAAACAGCGTTTGTATAGCACCCTAGGGCCCAGGGAAAGCATGCACCACACCATCCATCTGGATGGCTATAGTGGAGCCACGAGCATCAGAGGTTAAGGGCAAGTAGTAAAAAGAACTCCTAGCTCTTAATTACTAAGAAACCGATTCATCACATCTCTAAAGTGGTTAAAGAAGAAAACTCCAGAGACTGCAGGTGCAAGGACGTGGCGTTAGGACTATTCTCCCTCCTAAGACTTCAAGTCATCTCTTTAATGCGGGTTGGAATACGAACCCATGAGTGCCAAGAGGCCTGGTAACCAAAAGAAAACACACAGCTGCCATGTTAAATACAAGACACAGGCATCCTTAACTTCCCACTGTGATCAGTTCAGATGGAACCTTCTGGAACACTTGCCTTTTCAGTGTTTTCTGTTTGTTTCTTTTCTGAAGTGCCTCTGCATCCTTACTGCTGATATGCTTACCAGGTCTGGATTGCTCCAACCACCGTCTTTCTAACCTGGTCTATCTTACAGGTCCATCATGTCAGGCCAGTCCTCCTAGTCCTCCTACATATCTCTCCCCCCGCGGCCCTTCTGAACTCAAAAGCCCTCGAGTCCACCTCCAAAATCAAATCCTCACCTAACCTCTCTGACCTGTGCCAACCTTTTCTCTCCTTGCTGTTGACCCACCTATTCACCTCTCCAGAGACGAGTCTCCGCACGTCTCTCACTAGTGCCAAGTTGGACAGTACCCCGCAGATGTCGGTGGTCTTCTTGTAAGGCTGTCCTCCCTCTTTCTACCCAAACTCAGTCCCCCAGGACCAAAAAAAAAAACCAAACCACATTTCTTTCACAAAGTCCTCCTTCCCTGTTCTTGCCCTCGCTGGCTGCCTTTGCTTGTGAAACTCCATCCAGAGTTGCCTTAAAGGAAAGATAACTTTCAGGAGATGACCAAAGTAGAGACAGAACATTCTGAGATATTCCCGTTTCCACTGGGTGGCTCAAACTGGAGGACTCGTGGCAGCAGCCAGTCCGTTCAACGTGTCCCAGGTACAAGTCTGAGATGTCATGGCCGTGGACCCCTGACTTCATCTAGACAGCAGCTTATATAACCACCACCTTCATTAAAAACACAGCATCCTCCCCCAAAAAATAGCTGCCATGATCAACATCCGTTTCCTTTGTCAACATCCCTTAGGAAGACGTGGTGGGGAACCTACATTCATGAACACATCATTTGCACAGCACAACAAGAAGGCAAACAAAATCTCGATGTTGCTACATTCGGTGACTTTACAGGAAAATTCCTAACCACCGCAACACACACTAAGGGTACACGTCTCCACACACAGTAAGTGCTAGTCTGTAGAAGTTTTAAGGAAATCGGGCAGCTACATGTCCATATGATATCTTAAAGGATGTCAACTGGAATACGTGCTTCATAATTCTCTCAAGGAATGCTAATTAAGGATGTTTTGGGGGGTTTTTTTAAGCAGGTATAGAGTGAAATAATAAGATGAGCCCAGAAGCTAAGGGGCACAAAGATAGTATTAACCCATTCATATTATTTTTGTCCACTTAAAAATATGGAGAAGGAAGAAGGGCCTTGTGGAGAAATGTGGCCTTTCATTTACTGTCCAGGACAGAGAATCAAGCTGACTTCTACTTCCTTTCCTCTTGAGTTAAACCTCAAGAACCAAACACAGGCACTTGGCTCCGGGCTTGGCGGGCAGGGTTTCCTTCAGGGTCTCCACCAGCTAGAAAATGAAGTTCCTATATGTTCTGAACCAGTGTGTTACATTAGTAAGGTGAGCTGGGTTTTAAAGTGGTACCGAAACACGTAATGGCAGCTCCATAGAGATAACGAGGGAAAGACACATAAAGGGGAATACTAAGCCAAAGGGGAGACCACACACGTGTTCACAGTCTATGCTCCTCTGGAAGAAAATCACTCTTAAGAGTGCTACAAGTACATGGTCACAAGCATACGGGTGACCCAGATGTGGCAGGCCAAGTGAACCCAACCCAAGGCCAAGATCCCAAAGCCCTGTGTGCAAGTCCCGAGGGAGATTAGAGAAAGAGGGCTGCTCTCAGCCATCGCCCCCTGGGCTATTTTAAGCCCTGTGATTTCATTGGTGTTTGTTCTGAAGCAGCACAGATGGGCCGCGTCCATTCGTGTTACTACAGGAAGATAAAGGGGGCCCAGATTCAAAGCAGCCTATTTCTCTTGCCTCCTGCGAGGGCAACCTGGAGCTGGAACTGTGACGTGTTAAGCAGCTGAAAGCACTGTTTCTTTTCTTTTTTGAAGCCTCCGAGCATTAGCCACGTTTCATGGAACCAAACTGGTTCCTGAAAAATGGCTCAAGGTGAACTGCTGGTGAAACAGTTAAGCCTTATCGGTTTTCAGTGCCAACCACAGTGAGAGCAGTTCGGGCCACTCCAGACACAGGAAGGCTCATCCTCGTTGAGCGAGCAGAGGAGAAAATTCCACTGATTCAAGCTGGAACACGGTTTAAGGTAGACTGAGCTCCCACATGACATCTCATTGGGCAAATATACCTTTGAAGGCAAAGGCTTTTCTTTGCACCTTTCCAAGAAATTTAATGAACCAGGCTGTATAAGGAACAGGCATAGAATGAATTATGTTTATTACACCTCTCCTAGGCATTGCACATTTTATTAAAAATGTATAACGTTCCTCTTATAATTCTTTTATTTTTTTGTTATTGGGGAACAGTGTGTTTTTCCAGGACCCATCAACTTCAAGTCAAGTAGTTGTTTCAATCTAGTTGTGGAGAGTGCAGCTCAGTGACCCATGTGGGGATTGAATCGGCAACCTTGGTGTTAAGAGCGCTGCGCTCTAATCAACTGAGCTAACTGGCTGCCCTCATCAAATAATAATTCTTATTCTTTCTATTTTCAAAGACCAAAAACCAGCTCAAGGAGGTGGAGAAATAACCAGGCCAAAAATATGCTTTTAGTAAGAATCAGAGCAAAAACCAACCTCTTGGTGGGAAAAGTCAAGAAAACTCTGCCTTTTGCTTAGAGAGGCAGACTTGAAGTTTCTAGAGGAATACCAATCCTTCACTCGTCTATCCAATTTGTCAGCTTCTCCTGTCACCCTGCCAGCAAACAGCATGTGGAAACGATGAAGATGTATGAAACACAGAAAACCCAGAAGCCAATCCTACACTTCCTAATGGCATGACCTTGAGCAAGTTCCACCGCCCCTGAGCCTCGGGCTCCCCATGTGTGAAGGTGTGTTTAGTTCTCCCTCTACTACAGGTTGGAGACCGAGCATATCAAGGACCGACAGCTGGCAATTCAGCAAGCATACCATTTGTGGTAGCACTGATGCAGGTTCTGTGTGTGTATTTTTTAATAGACGTGAAATTGACATAACAGACAATCAACCACTTTCAAGCGAACAACTCAAGTAGCATTTAGTGCATTTACAATGCTGTGCCATGACCACCTCTATCTAGTTTAAAATATTTTCATCGCCCCCAAATAAACTGCCATGCCCATTAAGCAGTCAGTTAGTCCTCATTCCTGCTCCCAGCAGCCCCTAGGAACCACAAACCCACTTTTTGTCTCTGTGGATTTACCTATTCTGAATATTTCAAGTAAACAAAATTACACTATGTGACACCTTTGGTGTCTGACTTTCACGTAGTATAATGTTTTCAAGGTTCACCCAAGCAGTCCCACATTCTTTTCTTGCTTGAATAATATTCCATTGTGTGTCTAGACCACAATTTGTTTATCCCTTCAGCCCATGATAGACAGCTGGGCTGTTTCTACCCTCTGGTTATTGTGACTAGTGGTGCTATGAACACTCACACGCAGGTTATATCTCTCAAAGGACTTTTACATTTGATTCTAACAAGGGTGTGAGGTAGACCCTGTTCATAGGAATAATATTTGGGGTGTGATGCCTTCCTCATTAATTTACCACACTCAATCAATCCCCCCCGTCCCCAGCCACTTTTTTTTTTAGATCAAGAAAACTAGCAAAGAGCCTCCAAGTGCAAGTCGGACACATGAAGACTTTGTGAAGATAGGAATGAGGAGGTGTTTATTCCTGATGTGATTTTTAAAAAATTAATCATCACAGAGAATGTGTAACAGGACATTCACATTGGACTCGATCCCTTCAGGTGCATGGACAATATAACGGCTGTAAGAAAGATCAAATTCTTTCAAAAGGAAAGGTACTGTAGGAATGCGGAGAGAGCAATAAGGTAGATAAAGGAGTGAGCAAAAGTGACACTGCTCGTGTCTGGTTCAGTCCTTCCCCATCTAATTCAGGTTTCAGGACAGCTGACCTTCCATGGTACAGACCCACTGTCATCAATTCGACACGTTCACTGCTGTCCAGAGACTTCCAGCTGAGATCCTCAAGCAAAAGCGGTGGGCAGCCTCACAGACCTTCCGTCGCCCTGCACAGGTCGGGTCCAATGGAAGCACATACTCAAACCTAAACTTTGGCCATGGCAAGGCTAATATTGTCACCCTGAATGTTAATGTGGCCATGGTTTGGCTTCCCAGGCCACTCCCCACCAAAACAAAAAGACCCAGCTCCCTGTAGATGTTATGAGTCTTAAGTCGTCAAGAAAAACATGTCTCAGTTCCTTTGAATTCTTTTTTCATCTGAGGTTTTCGGCTTCGGATGCAGCCTAACGTGAACCCAATCACAACAGGCTCCTGGAAAGGGCAAAATGCAACCTCACCGTAGGCCAGAGGCCTGGCAGTGGCATCCCTGTGAGGCAGCCAACCACAGGCACCCAGCACAGGCTGAGGAAAGGAACCTGGCACTACTGATTGTGTCCTGTCAGGTATTCTTCACTGGAGACATAATAAAGTCAGTCGGATGAACATTCTCATGCTGTGCTCACCACGTGATGCAAAAAGAAGAACTGACTACTCGAAATTTTAAAGGTACACAGGGTGCAAAACGGAAGGGAAAGGAGTAAGAAAGATCCTTCTCTCTGGCTGCCTCCGTTATCACCAAATTGCTAATTTTTTCTTTTGTCTTCTCCAATCAAAACTCTCAATTCAGAGATATACAAATCGGGAAGGAGGGGGCAAACCCTTTTAAAAGAAAGGTTCATTTTAAATGTTTACATTTTGCCAAAGGCAGGGAATAGGTAAGGGGAAACATTTTCCACCTCTACCTTAGTCCCCACTCTCTCCTCCCCCAAGCTACTTCGGCTTAAATCAGAGGTCGGCCAACTTTTTCTGTAAAGGGCTCTTTAGTAATAGGCTTTGTGGGTCATCCAGTCTCTGTTACAACTACTCAACACTGCCTTTGTAGCACCAAACTAGCCATAGACCAAACCCTAACAACAGGCTGGCTGTGTTCCAATAAAACTTTATGGATGGACTCTGAAGTTTGCATTTCACATTAACTTTTACATGTCATGAAACATTACGCTTCATTTTTTTTCAACTATTTAAAAAACTATTCTGAGCTCATGGGCCAGGAGCAGGCTGGATTTGGCACACAGGCTGCAGCTGACAATCCTGTTTTAAATTATTAAAGTTAACTTTGGGGAGATGCAGTGTATGTAGGTTTTTTCTTTCTTTCTTTCTTTATGGGGGAGGGAGGTTTAGAGGTTGTATAAACCTGAAGAGAACCAGGCAAGGGCAACGTTACAACAGTATATTTCAGAAAGAAAGCACCTACCTCTGTTACATGAATCCCAAGGAAGTTTGAAAACTCCTTTAAATCATTTCTTGGCAGAGGGCTACACATTTTAAAAGGTGCCTGCTTACCTCTAAAAGTTAAATGTTCCACTCCCTTCTCGTCAAAAGAGAAATACAAGAATAGTTATTTATGTTTTCTGAATCAGATCAGTAGGTACTCACTAGATGCCTGTTGTGTGTCCAGCACTGGTCACGCTGCTTGATATAAAGCAGATCAAATATAGCATTTCCCCTAAAGGTCTTTGATCCCCAAGAGCTTTTGGGGGGATAGCCTCAGTATGGCAGAGCAAGGTTGGGGCTGATCCCTCCTAAACCATGATCCCCACTGATACCCCTTTGATCCATTGCATGTCTTTCAGAGATGATGTAGCTAGGGGTTGGCATACATATTTATGGAAAGAACGCTAGTAGCACGGTCTCATAGGAACAATCCAGACTTTAAAATCCTAATTCGGCCGTTTAGTTCTCTGACCCTGGGAAAACTAATTAACCTCTCCAAATCCTCTACAACAAGAAGCATGAAAACATCTTTCTCAAATAAACCTGACACTTCAGTGCAGGGCCTGGTAGGCACTAATTTATCCCCTTATTCAGCAAAGGTTTCATGAGTTCCTACAATGTACTGGGCCCCTGGAAACACAACGAACAAGGCAGACCTGGTTTCCGCCATCATGAAACTTCACACACCAAAGGCAAGGTGTTGACTTTTCGCATGAAAAACACACATGCGTGCCTAAGATACTATTTAAACTATAAAACACCCATCTTCCTTCACCTTTCTGTCCTTTTCATTCCACTTCAACGTATAAATCTGGGGGTGGCACCGGCTTTGGAATCTTAGAGACCCAGGTCACAGCGTCTGTCATGTGTCTGCCATTTCTGCTCCAGAGTGGGACTTCAGGGGACCCTTGGCATTCGAAGGTTTAAACACACCTAAGTGAGACTACGTATTAAGAAATTCTACAGTCTATGGCAAGTGCTGATTTACAGTCTTGCCAAGGCCAGGTGTGAACACCATAAGCGGTGAAGGGGATCCGGATACGCCACCCCCAAAGAAGCCACCTGAACACAGGCAATATTTTAAACTGAAGGCATTTGAGAAACAGCAGGTGGAGGAAGGATTCTGACCTCCCTTTCTCCCTAAGACCCTGATATGAGACGCGCCCTCCCCATCCCAGGAGGAAAGGAGCACCTTATCTCCAAAGACAGAGGGACTCTGAGGGAGGGATTTGACTGAACAGGTCTTGCTACCTGTTTTCCTCCGGTAACTATCCTTAGCTTAAGCCCATCTCATATCCCACTTCCCACAACTTCCCCCTCTTCATCAAACCTTCTAAAAAAAACAGTTCAGGTTTAACCATTTCTTGGGGTCTTCATTTCCTTATGAAGGTTCCTATGTCATATAAAACCTGCATTAAATGCATTTGTATGCTTTTCTCTTGTGAATCTGTCTTTTTTCAGTTCAAATTTACAGGGCCCCAGCCGGAGAACCTAGGAGGGTAGCAGGAAAAAGTTTTTCCTCCCCGAGTCAAGGTTGGTTTGTGCAGACAAGTCCTTTAGTTAAATCAAGCCTAGTGTCTGCATCTCAACTCAAGTTTGTTCTTTTCACCTAACCAAAGGTTTTATTTAATCTTTGCAACTACTCTAAGAGGTAGAGTAGCCATCCTCACTGAACACGTGTAGACTCTGAAAGCAACTGCACACTGTATGTAGTGGCTTTTTGGCATTTGAAAATCCACAAGGATCTTGAGCTGTCATCCTCCAATGTTCAGGGTGGTTCCTGACCCTGGTTGCACTCAGAATCCATTTGGGAGCTTTAGAAAATACGTATTCCCAAGCCCCACTTCAAATGAGTTAACTTAGACCATCAGGGAGCAAGGTCCAAGTATTAGGACTTTGTAAAGGCTCCCTCAGAATCTTTATCTGGATAAAGGTGATCAAGTGACAGTCCGTGAGCCAAATTTAACCTGCAAACTCAAAAATCAGAAGGTTTCCCATGATGCCCAGGTTCTGGCTGTGTTTACAACTGTGCTGCCCAACATGGTAACCATGAGTCACAGGTGGCACTTACATTTAAAGTAATCCAATTGAAATAGAATTTTCCATCATCATCAAACACGTTATCAGACAGTGCAGTTCCTACAAATCGAAAAATCTAGGCCCACATTTCAACAAGACAACACTGGCCAGAGTGTCACCGCCTGCTGTAGACAGGGCACAAGCTTTTCCATTGGCAGCCTGACTGCATTCATTCATTCATGTGACCTGCCCGGTCCTTTAGACGCCGTATCCAAACCCTGCCTCATCATTCCATGAGCTAAAAACTGATTAAGCAGGGGCCTGATTCGACAGGTTCAGTTTCTTCACCTCTAAAGCCAGGTTGCATGGTTTGTGTGTTCCCGCTCTCCCTCCGTCCTGCCATCTCCCTCCCTCCCTGTTTTTGCTACAGAGAGAAGGTTAAGCAGTATGACAATAGATGCCATCTGACAAATGACCTATTGGCTTTTAGAGTCAATCTCGGCATGATGAATGAGTACTTGTCCTACATGGTTCCCTGTCCTTCTTTGAAAGGTCAGGTTCTTCCTTTGCCCACCGAGGAAGATTCAAGACTACCTCCATTTCCATAGGCATGGTCACTTTCTCCTTTGAGAGACAGCTATTGAGGGACATGCCTTCTCTCCCATTCTGGACAGTCTGCCCTGCTGGGCCCAAATCCCTGCCTGATCTTCCTCAGGAGCTCTTTCCAAAAGCCGGCCCTGTCCTCTAACCGTGGAACATGCTCAGAGTATGTTGGCTGAACCAAGGAACCATCATTTGGTCACAGTGGAAAACCTGGATGCGCTGTAGAAACCCACAGTATCAGTTGACTCATAAATCTCTCATATCCAGGCTCAACATGTACTTCAGAGAATGCCAATAGAAGGTTTATAGATTGTGAGAACCTCAACACTTCTCACGCATTTGCGAGAAGGTCTAGGAGAAAGAGCTTGGAAAGCTGCCTAATGCCTCAATGGGAGAAAATTCACACAACACTCTGTACAGGATTTAACTAGGACTAAACCCAACCGTTACCCTCAAAAGGGGAATTAATTTCACGAACCCATTCATTTGGGATTTAATGAAAATCTCCTCCAATAGCTGCCAAGACATTCTTTGAACTTCGTCTTCCTTGTCCTCTTCAGGACGTTTCTTTTTTAGTATCTAGTAATATAGTAATCTAGCAAAATAGTAAGTCAGGTGCTCCTGGTCATTATTTATGTATTAAGCCCTGGGAGACACACAGGGAAATCAAAGAGTCACATCAGAGCTTCAGTTTTCAGTACCTAACGTGCAAAAGATGGACGGTTCCTAGGAAGACATTTTTAAATGGCAGCTTCTTTGTCCCTGGATGAGACCACCACATCTGGAACGGAGGGCTTCTCCCAAGCGGATCAACTCAACCTCTGGCTCAGGAATTGGGTGTTGAGATGGAGTACCAGGCAAGGGCCCGTCAGGTAGCCCGGGCGGTGACGGGGATGAGTCACCCCCAGACATCAGTCCTCTGGGAGCCACTGCCAGTCCACTGCTGCCTCCCCTCTCGGCTAAAAGCGGGAAGAACGAAGCTGCTGGAAGTTGAGCGACTCGGAGACATGTTGGGAGGGGGGCATTACTCCAAGATAAAGGTGGGAGGACGATGAGAAGGAAAAACAAAGGTTATTTACAGGCCACAACTAGGGAACTTAGCTTCCAGGATCCAATACAGCATTTCTATTGTATTAACAGTATATAATATACCTATTACACTAATAGTATGTTGTTATATTCATATATATTATATGAATATATATTATATTCATCGCTTTGAAAGAACACCCTGGAACTGACCACCTATGTACTCTTAACGGAGAAACTCAACAACCCATTACGCGTGTTGGAGAGCATTCTTTTGTGCCAGGCACAGTGTGTCTACGGAATGGATGAAGGGCACGGCCCCGCAGCAAAGCAGGTGAGGCTACAAGGGGCTCTCACAGCCAGCCACGCTGCAGGGAGAGGGAGGCCTTCGTTACTCAACCCCAGTCTTCGTTCCCCGGGGAGGACGACTAAGCCAGGCCACAAAGACCCTCACGGCCAGAGCGGTGGTTTCTGTAGACCACAGGAAAGGAGCTCCTTAATCACATTTCAGCAAGTTAATAATCTATTCAAGGCCACCTGGGGATAAGTGGCAGCGCGCAGAGTAGAAGCTTTCCCTGGCATGCAGCGGATCCCAGCTGCCGGCATTAGAAACAAAAAGGAGGATTACAGCTCTCAGCTTCCTCCCAGGTGGGAAGCTGACTCTAGGAACCGTCCGCAGGCGTGTCTAATGTGTCTCATGGAGTCCAAAACAACACAGGGAAGCAACTGGTCTTCCACTCAGCATCTCAGCAGACATGCCAGCCACAGAACTCTTATGCGTGGTTTACGTGGGAGGGGCCATTTCAAGCATGAAAGGTACCGCTTTTACTTTGGGCTCAGTTTGGGTTGTTGTTGTTGTTGGTGTGTGTGTGTGTGTGTGTGTGTGTGTGTGTGTGTGTGTGTGTGTGTGTGTGTGTGTTGTAAATCTTTAAAATATCCACAATGAAAATGTACCCATCCCAAATATATTTTAAATGGTTTCAATGATAGAGGGAACCTGACCGCTGTTTAGTTTAAATCACCAGCATCTCCCTCAGAACTACTTTCTATACAGGTTAATTCATATCATCTATACCAGGTACACAGCATAGTGCCTGGCACAGTCATGTGGACTGATGGGGAGCAGCTTTCCTTATATGCTAATAGCTGACACGTGAAGGCGAGTACATCAGGCACAGAACTAGACCCTTAACACACATTCTCAAAGACTCTGCCCCACAGTCCTACACAGGTGCTGGTATTAAGTCCAATTTACAGATGAGGAAACTGAGGTACCCAGAGTTCAAAGCAACCTGCCAAAGGCCACGCTGCAAAACAAGCGCCAGCTGGGATTCAATCCAAATAAAAGGTTCTTAACCAGCACGCTGTGCCATTTCTCACTCTAACAACAGGTAGCGTGCGCACCAGGATCATTCCCCTCGTCCACATTTCACGCTGAAATGATCTCTGCGGTCGCTGTCATGTGCAGTGAGAGCAGGGTGGGAAGCTGTTTACCAGCCTGTGCGCCCACCATTGTCTTCGGTGGCTTCCCGCATGCTGGGTTCAGCCCTATTGCTGCAGCTTCCTGGGGGAGACACAGCCATCAGTGGCACAGCAGCTGGAACCCATAACCGACAGGGCGACACTTCAATGCTGCCTTTTCACACAGGGCAAATAATCCTTAAGTAGATCCGAGGAGCAGCAGAGAGACAGGGGATCGAGGCCCCATTCCAGGACAAGAAGCACTTGGTTTTGAGGCTCAGAGAACAGGAAGGCCCTAGCCTCAATTCCTGTGGGGTGAGAATTTGCAGAGGAGGCTGGAACGGCCAGTCTGGTCCTCGTGAGACACAGGGAAGCCTGGAGCCAGGGAGGCCGGATGGAGCGCGAGGGGTGAGGGCCGGTGCCTGGCCAGTGGCTGCTGCAAGGCCAGCTCTGGGCAGCTGAATGCCACAGCAGTCCCTTTACTTAAAGGGGAACAAAGTAGGGAGGGGCAATGACATAGCAGGGACACTTTCCTTATGGTGCGTGTGCACAGAACCAGTATGTGATTAGAGGTAGTGCCGTGAAATGGCATTTCAAGCTGAATTTATACTAAACACAATCAAACAAAACAAGAGGGTTTCTTGAAGTCAAATCGAAACCCGAACCAAATTCTTGAAGAAAACAAAAATGGATAGGCTTTGAAATAGGGGTAAATGTTTTGTCTTGCCTTTTTAACACTGACAAATGGTCATTCCAGCCCTTCTTTCTCCAACCTATGACCTTTTCACCATCTTGGCCCCTCTCTCCTGATGTTTTCCAGGTAGTAAATCAACAGTACATTGAACCATCTGGCCCCATTTTATTTCCATGGGGCTTAAGCCTGATGTTCTTGTGTTTAATGCTACAGGACGTTCACTTAAAAGAAGCAAACTAATAATAATAATAAAGTTTCTTGCACCCAAATGTCTTTGGTTAAAAAGGAAGAGGTCCAAAATTCAAAAAAAAATTTTTTTAATTTAAAAATAAAAGGGGAATAGTGGCATTAAACATCCCCACCCAAGGAACTGGGAACAGAAACCCAGTCTTTCAACATTCATATATATTACCAAATACCAGTGCACGCGCGCGCAGTGGGCCTTGGGCTCTAAACTTAAGAGGGAAATCCCAAAAAGACTGGTTTATCTGACAGCCTGGAAAGGAATGCAACAATACAGGCCCATCTCCAGACTAGAAAACCCCAGCTGGAGGCCAAAGGCGGGACAATCTCTTCCCAGGGTTCCAGCACAGAGGAACCCACTGCCATATCTGGGCCAACTTCTCTGGCAGCAAATACCACGGGATGCAGGGCAAGTGAGAACATCAGAAACTATCTTACTGAGATGGTCAACCGATGGCTGAGCAGACACATACTCAAGAGTGAGACAATAGAATATGGTGGCTAAAAACCTCAAGACTCTGGAACCAGACCCCAGTTCACCTCTTGCAGGGGTAATAACAGGAGCTACCCCCTGTTTGCAGAGAGGCCGTCATGGATCAGTGACTACCCAGTGAGGGCTCAGCTCTCGGTGGCTACTGACACCACTGCCATCGCCATCACCAAACCAAGAGTGAGCTTTAGCTCTTTGGAAAACAAAAAGGTGACCTAAGCCTTAGGATTCTCAAGGACTGATCATCTATCTGAACAAATGGAATTTTGTTTCTGTCAACAGCAGAACACTTTTCAAGAGAAGAAACGATCCTTTGGTTTGTAGCCATGGCCAAAACTTTGAGACCACAAATGCATCACAAGAGTAGAAATGGCCAGTTACACAAAAACCTTTCATTATGTTTTTTTTTTCTAGACAAACGAACTGTAAGCTACTTTGCATTCTTTTTAGTTTTATTTTTTATTTTTTTTAATATCTGATACCATGGCCATTAAAAACAACCTCTAAAAAGTCTTTGTTGAGCATCAAAATGAGACAGCTGGGATGCTGGCATGAGGAAATGTTCAATCTTGTCATTTTGCAAAAGGAATTCATATTCATAATTAATGATGCTTTTGTCCATGCCAGAAGGAAAATATAAAGGCTCAACTATGCTTAAGTAAATTCTACCCAAGCCAACTGCAATCCGATTTTATAAATTATAGAGTAACAGGGAAGAACACGATTTTGTGAGTTGTGAGCATAGAGAAAAGAACGAACAAGGCAGTTATATTTCAAGGAAGACGTAGGGTTAAGAACGTTAATTTCTGAAAAGATGGTTACATTTTCTTTCTCCTTCATAAAATAAACAGTAAGTAATCAAAAATGTTAACATTGTAAGAAAAGGTATATATTTGACCATCACTACGTGTATTTGAAAGATGCAATAACTCTTTGATCTTGAATGTATCCAACAGACACGACCAGGTACAGACCAGGGACCACCATTATAGGCCCAACATGTCAACTGAAAATAACCAAGATGGGCAGGTAAACTACAAAAGTAGCTTTGGTTTAAGAGGCATTTTTATGCAGCTATTAGTAGAGAAATAGAAACCCTAAAATAAATTCTAGTGAAACAATTAAAAGAGGTTTCCTTAAAGATAACTTTTCTCATTATATAGCTATTGAAGAGGTATACAAAGACAAATCAGGGTTAAAGTAAAAGCTCCTTTCATTCATTCAACCAAGTTTTATTTAGCAACTACTATGTTAGGGGCTAAGCGTACAATGATGAATAAAACACAGAACAGTGCCAGGGTGGTTGCCAAAGGGGGGCGGGGGAGGATGGGGAGTAATGGCTTAGTGGGTATGGGTTTTTGGTTTTCGTGGTAACATATACCCAGCATAAAATTTACCACTATAACCGCTTTTTTAAATTAGATCTTATGTTTTTAAAGCAGTTTAAAGTTCACAGCAGAATTTAGGGGAAGGTACAGAGAATTCCCATATACCCCCCTCCCCACACATGCACAGCCTCCCTCATTATCAACGTCCCCACCAGAGTGACACATTTGTTATCACTGATGAATTTGCACTGACACAGCATTATCACTCACGGTATGCAGTTTACATTAGGGTTCACTCTTGGTGTTGTACATTCTATGGATTTGGATAAACGTATACTGATATATATCCATCCTTATGGTATCATACAGAGAATTTTTACTAAGCTAAAAATCCTCTGAGCATTATAACCATTTTTAAGTGTACAGTTCAGTGGCATTAAGTACATTCACACTATTGTAGGCCCATTACCAACCACTATCCACCTCCAAAACTTTTTCTTCATCCTGGAGCCAGGATGTAATTTGGGGCAATGAAAATGCATTGAAACAAGACAGGGGTGGTGGCTGTGCACACTTCAAATGTACTAAATGCCACTTGAATTGTTCACTGTCAAATGGTTAATTTTAAGTTATGTGAATTTCATCACAATTTTTTTAAAAAGTGTTGGGCTCACTGTAGTGCTCGTTATTTGTTAATAAATGAACAAGTCTTCACCTCAAGGAAGCTCACAGGTTGGTACGGGGACAGTAACAGAACAGGAGGAGCCCAGGTTCCAGGAAGGGAACACAGTGGGGCTCAGACCCCTTGTGGACTGAAAAAGGGGTTCCCAGAGGAGGGACTCCTTAAGAGGATCAGCGAAGGTCTGCAGGTGAGGGAAGGGAGAAGAACATTTTGAGTCCATGCCATGCATGAGGGAGATGGCTAAAACACTCAAAGTTCGTTCGAAAAATATAACTATGTCAGGCGGTGGATTTGTTAATTAACTTGACTGTGGTAGTCATTTCACAATGTATATTAAAGCATCAATGTGGTATACCTTTAAAAAAATCACACTGTACAACCCAAATATACACAATTTTTATTTGTCAATCATACTTCAATAAAGCTGGAAAACAAAAGACATTAAGGTAAATAAAAATAAAAATTTATTCATGTTATATTAGAATACCCCAAATCTAACAGGCAATATAATAAACTAATAATTATACTTATATTTAATATTTATAATGCATAAATATTTTTTATAATTATAAACAAAATAAATGTCAGAGTAGTAAACGAAATAATAATAAAGCCCACAGAATCAAGGGGAATCTTAAAAATGTCAAAAGAAGTCTTTCAGGGGGAAAAACCGTGATGTAAACAGGTCTAGGAGACAGAGACAGAAAGGAGGGAGCAGGCAGGCAAGCAAAGGTGGCATCGGGCGACCGAGGAGCCCCCTGGTCTGACGTGAGCAGGGACCCCAGGAGTCATGTGATCCAGGAGCATGTGACCTTGTGTCACAGCTGTTTGGGACTTTCAGAGCCACAACCTCATGTGAGAGCACCACAGTCACCCTGACAAGCATGTACAGCAGACTCAACTGACGTCTCGCAGAGGGCAAAGCTGAGGTGGTGACCCACCAAGGCCACACAGCTGTGATGGGACAGCGTGAGCCTGGAACCAGCCTCCTGACCCAGGCTCAGCCTATCCATAAAGGAGACCAGCTCGTCTGTAATGAAAACTCCATCACTGTTCTTACTCAACTTAATCTTTTGGGGGAAAAAAAAGCTGTGTGCACGTTCACCCTGGGAAACGACCTGCCAGTAAAAAGGAAGCCGTCTGTCTTGGTAAGATGTGACCTCTGCACAAAGCTTCATACAGGCAAAGTAGCACAGCCATCATTTCTCACATGAAACAATGCACGGCCTGTCAAATTTCTAAAATCATAACTTAGCTGTGAATAATTTAAAACCTAGCTTGCACGAACCAAGCTGTACATAACTGCCTCCGAAGAGGCACAGCCCCAGTTCCATTAAACTGCCACATAAAATCACCTAAAAGGTCTAGCTCAGTAGTTCTCAACCAGAGCCATTTTGCCCCCCAAGGGACATTTGGCAACATCTAAAGATATTTTTGGTTTTCACAACTGGGGGTGGCGGGGGAGGGGGTAGAAACCAGGGATGTTGCTAAACATCCTACAATGCACAGGATAGTCGCTGACAACTAAGAATCGTCCCACCCAAAAATGTCAATAGTGCCGAGATTGAGAAACCCTGGTCTAAATTCCTAGGTGGTTCTAGATATATAACTGATCTCCGAGGTGGGACTGTGGGGCTGAAGGGTCACACAGAGGGAACGCACACTCCAGGCTCCGCTGCTCTGAAGTTGCAGGACATTTTAACCGAGTCACTTCAAGTCACCAAGCTGGTTTCCCTGGTTTGCAAAATGGAGTTTCCTACCACCATCCTCAATGAGACAAAGCAGCTGAGAGGCTAGGTGAGTGCTCCAACAGGTAGAGGGGCTCTCAGTAAGTCCTGAAGGCCAAGGCTGGGCTAAGATCCCTGCCACCTATGACAGGCAACAGCTCCGGGGTACCTTGCTGTCCCACCATTAGCTTGATACAAACACATTTGGGAAAACAAACCCCAGAGCACAGGCATGCTGTAAGCCAACTAAGGCCAGTGTCCAACAGGGCCACCAATGCCACTGGGACATCAGAGATGCATTTACATGGCTCATTATTTCATCCAGTTCCAGGACCAGCAACACAGCTTGCACTTGGCTTTAAATCGTATTATCCAAACGGGGTATCGCTCTCATAATCAGCATCCACCTTTCAACAAGCACAGATGACAATCACGTGCTTACGTGGGCAATCGGGGGCTAAAATCCAGGCAAGCTCTCCAGGCCTTAGATCCAGTTGTCAGGGTGGGTTCTGAGAGGGCGGAGTCAGGAAATGCAGGATGGCAGGCACCCGGGAGAGCGGAAGGTCTTCTACAGCTGAACAGACTGAATCACAGTCAGTGCAGTAAAGCCCAGGTCAGCCCTCCCTGCCTGTTATTCCCAGAGAGAAGCCTATAGGTCATCAGCACGGGAAGAAGGCTCCATTCTCACTGTCTCCTCCACAATTCTTTTGTATTTTATCAGATACCTTTGGCCATCTTTGGGTAACTGTACTGCCCTATTACTGACAATCACATTAAAAGGGTGCATGTTAAAGGTCTCTTTCTGCCTGAGCAGAAACAGTCTCTTTTTTCCTAATCACTCAGCTTTCCCCCTTTTTCTTATTTTAAAGGAGGAAGGAAGAAGCAGCATCGTATTGAACTGTGAAATGCAGGCAAATGCAGCTCTAAAGGAAAGTACCACCCAGCGTCTGGATATTAGTTTCCATGGTAACCAGGGTCCCTGGGCCCTGGCACACACAGCAGGAAATGCTGCAGATTTCCATAGCCGTATCTGTCACTAGAAATAAGAGTCCCATGGCAATTTTAAACATTTGGGAATCAAAAAACACAGTGTGCGTGTGTGTGTGTGTGTGTGTGTGTGTATGCAGATAGATGTATTCATAAAATTAAGACAATGTAGATGGAAGACGCCTAGCTATTCTTACAGATCAATATGCTTATTTCCAATATACCAGATGATTAAAATATAAACAAGACAGTCAGAGAAAGAGAAAGAGAGAGAGAGAGAGAGAGAGAGAGAGAGAGAGCGCGAGAGCGAGAGAGTGAGAGAGAGAGCGAGCGAGAGAGAGAGAATCTTTATGAACACTGACCGACTAAGCACACAGAACAGAGCTTCGCCTTCACAGCCCATGTCCTTTCCTACTTGACTACCCTCACCATTAAACCAAGAGGTTCACCATGTGGCTTTGGGGGAAACCGTGGAACCGAGAGCCCTAGGCTAGAATGAGCATCCCCCCTGTCCCCTGACTAGCTGAGTGGCCTTGGGCAAGTGACTTCACCTCACTGAGACTATATTTGCCCTGTAAAAATGGAAAGGCTGCACTAATTCCTAGATGGTCTAAGAAAAAGCCTGTACTTCCCTAAAAATAAAAGACTAGAGAGTTACGATAAAAAAAACAAACACCAAAGTCAAAACAAAACAAAACAAAAAATTCCAGGTAATTGTCACTTTAGGCAACATATGTTTCTAAACGTAGTGTATAAAAATCAAATTTCTTTAAAAATGTATCAGGAGGCTTCACTGCCAGATTCTTGGTGATGGAAAGCCTTGTGAATATTCTTTATCTATTCTCTGAGTTACTTCTCAATTTCACTTCTTTCCCACAGCAGAACACATGCGCACAGCTGAAGTGAAAATGTCACTGCAAAGTAGTTTTCACAGTTTGTGCGTGTTTTCCGGCGGGGGCTTTATTAGAGGGAGTAGTAAGAGTGGAGGCAGCTACGCGATGAGGCATAGACTCATCCTAGAAAAATACAAGTTTGACAACTTCAAGTGTCTTCGAGTTCACATTTACATTCCGAACGGTTATTTTTATCTGAGGTGGGCAGGCCAAACCAAGTTCACGGTTCTACAGCAAAAATCATCTCTCACAAGAAAGCGTTGTTTAAAAAAAAGAAAAAAAAACATTGCCTCACCGGTAAGAACTAGCATAATTGCATTCTTTCATGAATGCTAATCAATATTTTACCAAAAGTGACTACGACATGTCTGTGTGAGTGGCAGCAGGATGGGGAGGAAGTGTATTAGTTATTAAGGCAAAACAAGAAGTCAAGGGAAAGGAAAGGGCTGGGATGGGGAGGGACGGAGGGAGACGGGAGAGTCCACACCATTTGTGCACACAGTGCATGGCGGTCCTGCAAGCCGGAAGGATGGAAGTGCTGAATACACCACTTCATTATGGAAACCACCTAACGACACAAATAGCCATGCGGCACACACCCTGACCCAATCACCCATAAAAACACACCCTCTCCACGCCTGGACCTTCCTCCCGCTGCTGCCACTACCACCAGCAACGTGTCCTTCACCCGCATATATTAAAGACTCCTGAGATTAGACAAAAAACGGCACGCATCCTCATTCAAGCATCACCCGGGAAAATACACTAGGGCAAAATGGGGTCATACTGTTGAACTGAGAGAGAGCAAATGCTCCCCTCTGGTTAGTGATGGGACAAGCCTTAACAGGATACATGCGGTTGGGGTGGAATTTGCATATTCCTAGCTCTCCCTGGTAGAATTTACCATTCTGGTGACATCCTGCCCTGGACCCTTCTGTGAAAGTGGGACTCAGGTTAGTGCCTTTCAGGCAAACCCACAATAACCTCTCTTTCAAGTGTCATTTCGGAAAGACACGGTAAAAAGCCAAACACAACACTGGCTGCCCACAGTGGACAGCCGCATCTGTGGCAACTGTTGCTACCCAACCAAAGATCAATAAGAAAAGGCCACTTGTAGAATGAACGGTGCTGTCAGTCATTAGCTTTAACTGCAAGAAAAGATCAGTGGGGTTGGAAAGGAGGGATTTCATTTCATTATCAGCAATGTTTGGTTCATGATTCCAAATCTCCTGCAATATATGTATCTGCCTATCAAAATAATCAAACAAATAAACACCTGCCTCCTAGCTCCTTCGACCAAAACATAAAAGGGAGTGGAAGAAAAATGAACTTATTTTTAAAAATTTATAAAATAGAAATACTCAATAAACATACGAATTCCTTTGTTATTTCTAGTCTTTCCCTATAGTGCAATTTGTAAAATATGTTAAAAATACATGTGCCACCCGAGGGTCCTGGACTCAACACCAAGTCGGAGTTTCACATAAAGCAAACCAAAAAATAACAGCTTTAAAATTAGAAAATGCTAAAACAAACTTAACCTTCATTGGACCATTTTTTAAAAGTTGTTTTATCCTAAGCAGGATGTGTAGAGTGGTGCTAAAATGACTCAAGTCTAGCCGCATAGAAAAACATCAACATAATGAAACCTCAAAGCAGAACGCGCACATATGAACCCATTTGAAACGGCGTTATATGTTTTATGTCACCTCTTAGTAGGCCCATGATAGCTGCAAAATCTCTGTAGAGGAGATGAAGAACGTATATCTTCAAGCTGCACTTACTCCCACGTACTAGGCATGCAGTTTTTAGCTAGGTGACCTATTATAAATAACAACTTACGAACATTTCTTTACATTTGTACATCATATAAGATTGAGACTATAATAGAGAGTCAACATAGAAACAGATATATAAATCCTCACACACACGGCATATTTAAGTATAGAGTGGCTTGGGAGGCTGGTGGAAATTATGGGGCTACACTGAGTTATGCCAAGCGGTGGTGCTTCCCCAGCCCTCAGCAAGGGTGTGAGCTCTGCATAGCAACTGCTCATTGGGGAAGGTGAGTCTGTTTCTTTGTTGTTAGGCAAGAATCTGCTAAGGCCAAGTCCAGTGATTCCCTTCTGTCACCTATCTAAGTCATACACACAAACAGGTTGTGATGGATGTCGGCTGTGTATTTGTATGCGTGTATACACACGAACACTCACCCACAGCCTCATTAAAAGGATTATACCTGTAAAGTCCCATTAATAAAGGGCTATTTGTCACAACCCAGCACTAACCTCATTCTTCGCGTCCATGTGTGGTTAAAGAATATTTACAAATGGTAAACGCACAGCAAGGAGGAGGGAAGCCGATCTAGGAGGCCTCTTTAACCCACTTATTGTTGAACCTAGGCGGCTGGTCGACACGGCTACAGAGCGCAGTAACACGAATTCACTCTGCCAATCTTGTTCATTCCAGAAAGTATCTAACAGCAACTGCCCTCCTCAGGTTCATGAAAATGCCTTAAATGCACCCGGAAGGGGGCAACAGGCAAAAGGATGTCCTGTCTTAAAAGCCAAACCTTCATCACAAAACAATTTTCTGAGGCTTTTCCTCATGACTGTTCCTATAAGGAGCATTTTTGGACTTTTTCCCCTAATCACTCCTCTCCTCATAAAACTTTAATTCCACAGACATACACGTATGCCTGCTTATTATTTTATGCATATCTGTACCTGCTGTACAGAAAGAGTAAGTTTACCCCTCCCACCTCAAGAATCAATGTTCACTCTCTTTGGAATAATATCTCCTCCGCTGAGATGCATGAAATGAACATGCTTTAAAAAGAAGAGTGGTGCATTTATTCTTTGGAGTTATGATTACTGTTTACAGGTACCCCTCCACCTGACACCCTCACCACACACCTGCCTAGACCCCCTTTCTAACTGATCTTTGCATTCCCAGCGCCTCAGGTACACAGTAAGCCCTGGATAAAGCTTTCTGAGATAAAATAGAATCTATCAGATGACTTCAGATCCGAATATATCTGATACACAACAGAATAAGTCAGGCGACTAGTAAAATATTACATTTGCTGTTAAAGCAGAATAAGCCCTTCTTCGTAGGCATTGTTACCCTCCCTTACTCCTGTGCTATGTAATACGGTAGCCACTAGCCATATGTGGCTGTTTAAAATTAAGATCTAAAAATCAGAAATTTAGTTCCTCAGTTACACTAGTGACATTTCAAGCATTCAACAAACCCCACACGTGCCAAGTCGCTACCATTTTAGGTGGTGAAAATGTGTAACATTACCACAGCCCACATAGGACATGTCAAGTCCTGACATAAGTAAGGCCTGCAAGTAAACGGGGCGGGGGCTACAAAAAAGAAATATGGGAGAAAGGTAACTTCATCCTGGTCCAGCCAATGTCCCACTGTAACTGACTACAAATGTTCTTACTTTTCATAGCTTTGTTCTTACTCCCCACACCCACCTACAATTCAGCAATAAGAATTTTCAAAATGTAATCAGCAGGGCAAAATTCACTGAGGGCTTCCTTAGCACACTTCATGCGAATTAACATCGAGAGGTCAAGTTCAAAACCCCAAAAATGAAAGGCAAGCGAGAGTTTCTAGATCATTGTCTAAACAGCATGCCTAGGTTCATGTTTTAAAATATCAAGGAATACAGCTCCTGGCCCATCCACTCCACGAGCAAGCTAGGAAGGACTTTACTTTATACATTTTTTCACAAATCAGCAACTGTTTCCTGGGCACTGAAAATGTGCCAGGCTCCCGGAAATCAGGTTTTACAGCTCCTACGACAGCTGTAAACAGGCTCTAAGTAAAATTACCCTCAGCCAGTTTTCTATAAAACTACTTCTCCAGGCTCCAGAAGATGCTTTATGCTAGATTCCTTCTCTTGTCTATTACCTAGAAAATCTCGGTTGAAGTATCATCAGAAAAATCCATACGCTATCCTTGAATCTTTCAAAACAATAAGCTCAACTCTTAAAGAAAAATGATAGCTGAGCTTATCTCAAACACTCCTAAGTTCTCTCTTTTCCTATAAGAATTCAAAGGACCATAACCAAAAAGAACTGAGGAACCTGAATTGGCCTGTAAAAGGACAAAACCAGTAGCCACATCAATAGATTCATAGATTGCAGCTTTATGCCTTTTTAATCAAATGAATGTGTCCACGTTCCTTTAAGGTCATATTCTAAGAATATTCAGTTCCAGGCCTGCAAGAAGGACCTTTTTTATGACGTTTTATTAAATAATTAATTTCTTTCCCCCCTCAGTTTGTGGCTAAGTAGCTCCCTCGGTTGAAATAACAGGGCTCTAATTCCATGTAAGAGAGTTCAGGACTTGGACACCAGTCAATCCAGAAGTGAAGGGCCCATGAAGTCTCTATTAAACAACCTGGTTAAAATAAAACTTGTGGGCAAACAAAACCACTCTGGTTGCCTCCCGGAAACCACTTCCCAGCACCTCCTCCCCTAGAAGATTCTTTCTCTCTTCCCCCCACCTGCACCCTAGGCAAAGCAGGGCAGCTGCCTTTCACCACCTGCCCCTGGCTTCATCGTGCAATCGCTGAGCCCTCTTCAGCTCCAGTGACATATGAAGTCCCATATTCCACCAGAGACTCGACCCTGAGGGAAGGGTCACCAAGATTTGAATTCTGAACTCCCAAGTGGGATCTGGTCAACGACCACATCGTACCAGCCTCCTGCGACGACAGCCTTCAGCCTTCCTCACCCAGATGCAACCTAGGGCTGTGTGCAAAAGGTGTCTACATCTTGCAAAACACCAGATCCTTACTATTTGGGTGTGTGGGTTCCTCAGAGAGGGGTAGTTTCGTGGGGAAGATGGTGACAACACAGTGAGGTGAGCGCTGCAGCAGAAGCATGGGCCACAGAGGCCCTGAGGTGTAAAACCTGCTTTCCAGTGGGAGAGAGGAGGCAAAAATTTCACAGGTGATGTGTGATTCTCTCACTGGCTCTGGAAAGACACGCTGCAGATCCTCAAACGTGAAAGGGGGGCGGAAAGGGGGTGGCCTGGGAAGGGCATTCCAGCTCTGGAATGCACACGTGCGGGCAGAAATGGATTAAAGGTTTTAAGGATTTCAGGGAACAATAAGCATTTCTTTGTGGGTGGAACTGCTGGCCAGAGATGGGCGGAGACGTCACTGGACAGGTGGGTTATGGCGAGACTGCAAGAGGCCTGACTTTCCTAAATCAGAGATTCCTGGGTCCCACCCAGTTATTCTGATTCCAGGGTTACTGAGGCAGGGTCCTGAAATCTGCACTTTAAACAAACTTCCTGGGTGATTGGGATCCATGCAGCCAGATCTGCAGACCACGGCATTTAACAAAATCTATACTAAGAACAGGGGACATAAACTAAAAACGTAATATATTTCTAAGGACCAAGTCCTTTTTCCAATGTAAGCCTGAGAGTTTTTCACCAATGCACAGGACCTTGGCAGTCCAGGCTCACTGATTAAAGCACACTTCTGACCTTTGGACCTCAACAGCTGTCTTAAAAGTTCCAGCTTCCACCATCCTTCTCACCCACACACTATGTCTGCGAGGGGGCCTGCTTTATAACGCAAATAGACCCAAATGCCCATCTGTAGTTTCCCTTTTTCTCTACTAATCCTCGCCCCTCCATTATTCTCTGCTTAACTTTGCTTCTTCCGTTCCCTTTGTCTCTGGAGCAAAAACTGGAAACTGGAAAGATAATATAGAAAAGAAAATTTAGACTATGCCTTGCTTCGTTCACATTTGATGGATTTAACAGTGCCAAATCAAGATTTCAAGTCACAGAATGTTAGAGCCGGAAAAGCTTACTTGTGGCCATCTAGGACCCCACATCCCAGGAAATCCCGTTACAGGTGGGCAAATGAAAGCTCCGAGAAGTGAAATAAAATTCCTTGGGGGTCACACAGCTGGCACAGCCAGAAACAGGCATCCTAGCTGCCCATCTAGTTGTTACTCTAGGTGCTACATCGATTGTTTTTTTTTTAACACATTCAGGAGCAATTAACTTTGAAAGTAAATATAAGCTTACACTAAATCCAGAAGCGCCTTACATAAGAAATCGTAACTGAATGGTGACAGTCCAGGCTCCGGGCCAAGCCCAGTTTCACCACTTACTAGCCACGTGACCTTGGTCAGGTTAGGCCAATTTTCTTCGTCCTGATTTCATCACCTAAAATAAAGATCATGAGCACCTACCTCATGGGGCTGCTGGGAAAATAAAAAGACTCAGAATATATAAAGCACATAGGACAGAGCCTGGCCCATGTTACGTATTCAATAAAGGTTAGCTATCATTTTCAATATTAAAACCATGCCCATTTTTTTTTTTTTTTTTTTAGCTGAGCCATCCTGCTACCTGTTGGCAGCTCAGCGGCTGCTCAGCTCGGGCTGGACTCGAACCGCTGTTGCTCAGAGCTCAAACTCTTGAGCGAGCTCTTAACCAACTGAGCCACTCGGCCGGCCCCAAACCATGCCCATTTTTAAGTGATGTATAAAGGGTTTTGGACATTCAAGACGATCTAGTCGGCTGGGGATCCATTTCTCTCCTGCTTAGGCTCTCAAACGCCTTACCGTGGGCTTGGCATATCATCATCTAAACATCCCTGAGATGGTGCTTCAAAGCTACAAAGCAATTACAGAGGCAGCCAAAAAGGAAAGTCACGCAGCATCACGCTCTTCAAAGGCCCTTGCTGACACGAGCAGAGGCACTAGCCACGAAGGGCCAGTGCTGACTAAGACGGAGGAGCGTTCCATCAGCTCGATCCTCCTGCCTTCTGCTGAAACGGAGAGTCAGGCCTGGTGTGTGCGAGTGCGTGCTTACAGGTGTGAAATGCTACTCCCCAAAACTGCCTCTGTTGGCGAGGCTTGAGAACCTCCCCCCATGTTAGTTTCCTTTCTTTTTCTCTTTTTTTTAAGCAACCCAGACAACTTCATGCCAGTGAGATCGAACATTTCTCAACTCCTATAACAGCCCGTGTGCTGGGCCACCATGGACACGAAGAAAATGGGGACCTGCTTCACAAAGTCTGGCGTTCTATGCATGCTGAATGCCTAGACGCTAATTCTCTTTGGCTAATAATACAGAAAAACAGTGTACTTTCATGTTAAATACAGTATTTGTTCCAGAGTGCAAAATCGACAAAATCTGGAACTGTACCACGTATTACGGTGCTAATAAAGTCCTAAGCTCCATGAAAATTTAATTATTAACCTAAATACACAAATGATAAGAGTGGCGTGTACTCTTTCATTTTAAAAACATGAACAAAATAGAGTTCTAACATATTTCCACATTCTATTTAACAATAGTTATAAAAGGACTAGGTTGATTTTGTTCATATGGTGACTAACTTTAAAATTTGTTCCTAAATAAATTGTATTAAGAGCAGGGGTAGAGTAGCTGCTGAAAAGGACAAAGGCCTCTCAGAGGTGTTTCTTTTGAGAAACAATATGGAATGGAAACCAGAGATCTGATAGCTTGAGATTCTGAATCTTGCCCAAAAGAGATACACTTAGAAATAACTGCTATTCCCTTCTATCACTTCCAGTAAGAAGGACTAGAAAAACACATCTACAGGGTCCAAGCAAGACACTGGATTTCTGTTTCTGTGAAGGGCGGCTATCAAACTGCAAACTGTATTAGAGTTACAGCTTGTCATGACCTTAAGGTCAAATATTTTTGCTGCTGACCAAAACAGCTTGAAGCATTTTTTACAGATTCATCGTTTCCTTGGAGATGTGTACACAATTAAAAAGAGATGATACACAGATCTCCAAATGGATGTATGCATGGGCATTGACTGCAGCTTATTTTGTAACAGCAAACAAACAGAGATAATCGAACTATCCCTCAGTAGAAGAATGATTAAATTGTGCTATGTCCAGACAGTGAATTTCCATTTGTCCACTAGAAAGGATGAGGTAGATCTACAGGAACTGACATAGAAAGGTAATTATAATAGAGTGCAGACAATGTTTCTGATGGACTACCTTTTGAAAAAGATCATATGGATGTACTTTATTACATATAACATTCTACATATTATTCTGTGACTAGCTTTTTTCCTTCCAGATGGGTTTATGCATGCAAAAAAGTCCATAAATGACATTAAACCCCAAAGGATACCAGGAGGGTGGATTTAATGTGATACATTTTGCTACATACATTTCTTAAACGCAAGAGGATCTCTATTTTTCAAATTTTAAGTAAAAATTAGCTTAATAAAAATCACTTCTGATGCTTACTGAACATATAAGAAGTACGTGCAAGCTTCTTTCTTATCCTCTCCATAAAATATACCTCCTCCCCAACCAGCATAAACTTTTTATAGGTCATGTGAGTGTCACCATCCCACATGCAATAAAAAGTTATATTCCCCCAGTGCCTATGGATTCTAGACATGGTGAGATGTCAAGTTTTCTGGCATCGCTAAAATGACCTGAAATCAAACGGTTTAAAAACATATCAAACCCGGAGTCTGTTCACTGTGACATTATTTGTCTTCTGTCAAATATATCACCACCACAGAGAGGCTATTCTGGTTTCTTTTCCCACAAATAGTTGCTCTGTTTTTCCTCCCTTCAACCATGAGAACTTGCAGGGTCTCCCATTTCCCACCAAGAACCACTCTGGGGTGCAGCCTCTGCAAAAGCTAGGTTCTCCACTGCAGGAAATTATGGACAATTGGGGTGTCTTTCTATTCTATCCTTTAGGGCCCGTCCAATAATTAAACATTAAAATGTAAAAATTTATGAATCAAAGAGCCTCAAACATGCACCGCCAGATATCTAAGTTCTTTAAAATAGTAGAGCAACTTTGAAAAAAGACACACACTGATGGTTATTCTAGAAAGACATCAATATAACTGGCAAGTCCAATTCCAGGTATTGGTAAAGTTTAAGGAAATATTATAAAACAGATTCAGTAATGCTAACAGTGGTGAACACTGGCTTGAATGTTTTATTCTTCTTTATATTTTCTCAAGTTTCTCTAATGGACACATCTAAGCTATGTAATAATTTTTTTCAAGGGCTTCAGAAATATACTGGTGAAGACTGATGTCAAACTGACGAAGCAGATGAAGACACCACTGCTCGGAAACTTCCGTCACGTTCTCCTAGGGAGCCTTTTGAAACACTGCTGGCATCTTGGAAATGAGGAGAAATATCACTTCCCCTGGGACAACTTGCTCAACTAACTCCTTGAGTTGGGTCAACTGCTCACTTTTGTTCCCCCCAGCACCCTGTTCTACCACTATTACCGTACCAAACATACTATTTCTACACTGAAATTCTTGATTTGCACATTGCTTTTTCCCCACTCAGCTGCAAGTTCCTCCAGGACAAGGAGAGTAATGCATTGACTTTTGTGGCCTCATGACAGTGCCTGACATATTAGCAGTTTTCGAGTTTCTTGAATGAATGAATGAATGAATGAATGAATGAATGAATGAATGAGAAGTGTGCTTACTGCAAATTCGCGTGACTATTTAACTAAGCACCTATGGTAAGTGTGTGCCTCCTGAAACCCACTGGGAGTCCCCATGTGCTTCAGAGGAGCTAAACTCCCCTGTGGCTGGGAGCAACCTCCCAACACCCACATTTCCCGATGCCACCATGACAATGAGGAGAACAAGCATGTAGCTGTCAGTGCTCAAGCGGATCCGAAGAGATAAGGCAATAGAAGGGGCAGGAGGGGTTCTGTGCCTGGCAGTGACAAGGAAAGCACCGCCGTTTGAGCATTGGTTTCTACGTGATGGGTAATGTCTTAGCTCTAATCATGGTGGGGGCGTTCAGGGGTATTCATTTTCTTCTGTATGCCTTTCACATGTTATTATTCGTCCTCTGTATGTGTCAGTCGTCACTGAAACCATTACAATTTTTCAAAAGATTTCTCTTGGCTCCCTGATTGAATAAAGAAACCGTGAACATTTCCTCTGTTCCAGCTATGATGTTTGGCAGGGTTCAGACATGAGTAAGTTATAGTCTGTACCTCAAGGAGTTTGCAGTCAAATGCGGGAGACACATAAACAGATACAACACAACAGGACACTACAAGTGTTCCTCGTTTTACAGAGCCCAGAAAAATGGTCTATCCCATCATTCTCACTGCTCCCCATTCCACAAGGGACCAAGGAAAACCTCAGGACAACCCCTGTGAGGAGGGAAAAATCAACTGCAACCAAATGCACAGCTCAAGGCTCTACCATCAGCACATCATTAAAATGGCCAGGAAGCACCTCAAGCCACCTCATGCCTAAACAGTGGTTCCTTTCCTTTATTTTTTATTCTTCTTCTTTTGTGCGTTGTTATCTGGAGAACTATTTGCAACTTCTACCATGTGGAATCTCATCAAGTTAGGGGGAAAAAAAGTTAAAATGTGAGTCAGCTAAGCTCTGATAACTTAAGCTGTTATCTTCTCCTGACGCCACCCCCAAGGGAAAGAGCCCACACGCTGAATTCCCTGGCGGCTGGAAGCCATGCCTCCATCTGCTTACCACGTGTGTTGGTCGCCATGTCAGCCACTTTCTGAAAGGCGTCCAAGAAGGCAGCTGCTGCTACTACTGTTGTCCTAAAACGCAAACAGATAACACAAGCATGAGGAATGTCTCACACTCACAAATTCATTACAGCTGAAGGGCTAACACTGCTGCTGAGAACTGGATGTTACCTTCCAGGAGACACAACTTGGCTGCATGCGGAGAAGCACAGGTTTTGTGGGTGCGCTTTTTCCTTAGGAAGCATTTCTCCTTCTTGTATGGTTAGCTCTCTGCCCCAATAATGTCCAGCTCGTTTGGGGCTAGTCGATAAATGCTAGCATTTCTTCCCATCCATTTCACCGGACAGTATAAAATCATTACCAGGTAAAATTTCACAAAGGAAGAGAAGATAGGTGTTTCTGTCCCCCTCCCACCCCTCTCCCCGAAAAAAAAAAAACATTAAAAAATGTAAGGGGTACCAGTAAAATTAATTTTAAAATAGGGAAACAATACACCGAGTGCACACGCATTGGGAGAAAGAATCTTCAAGGCAGATCATCTAGTCCAAACAACTCATTTTAGAGATGGGAAAACAGACCAAACCACAAAGCGACTTTCAAGATCACTGGTTCATACCAGTGTCGGGACCAGTAGCCTCGTACAACTCACGGTCCTGTGCTCGGCCCACTAGGAGACAAGATCCAAGCTGTGTGACTTTCCCTCCTAGGTCATAATTACAACAAAACTGAGATACTACGGGGAGAAGATACTACACTCATTTGCTGGCCTAGGAATTATTTTGAATTCTTCACATGCTTTTGAGCACCGTAAGATGCCCTGAGCACTCAGTGATCTACTGGTTCCTGGGGTCATGATCCAAGATGTCACTCATTGAAGAGTAAGCACTGCTCCCTGTCTGGGCTGTGGAGATTCCCCCCCAAACAGCAAGCCTGCCCCGGAATTTGCACGCAAGGACTTCACAATCCAGCTTAGAGCCTGATGCTCATTTCCAAGTATTCCACATGGGAACCCAGGCTTTACTGAGCATTCCTAAGAAAGCAAAGCTGCTGAAGGAAGATGAGAACAAGGATGAGTAAGGAAGACGATGAAAATGGGAAAAATGGCCTTTAAACATACATGACGGTAGCTTTGAAATAAAAGGCTCCTGGAGGGGCTGAGAGTGGCCCCTGGGAACACCTGGGCACGAGTCCCTTAGAGCCAAACTTCAAAATGAGGCCTGATATTTTCCAGGAGAGCAAGAACATTTCTACTCAAATTTTTAAAAAAAAATTTTTTTTAAATGACATACACACAAAACAAGACCAAAAAAAAAAACCCACTTCAAAGCACATTTTTTAAAAGAACTGACACCAAATGCAAACCCTGGAAAAGTAAGCTTTCTCAAACCTCCTGCGATTTATAAATAGTTCGTTCTGATTTACAACTAATATCGGACACAATGGCTTAATGGCTGGACTTATTCGCATTCACGTCAATGCCGATTATCCAAATTTAATGAGTCCGCTGTAGAGGTGCCTTTTGCATTCTGCGGCCACCTGGGCTGTACTGAAAACGGGGACAGTGGTCAGGTGTGAGGAATTAAGGGCTTTTAAACACTGCCTTCCAATGAGTCATATGTCACCGCTGTTGTCACCAGACATCTCCCCATTAGACAGAACATGCAACCATGGGCGGCAGGAAGGAGTGATTCAGCTAAAATACTCCCGGGCTTATCTGCCCCTTCTGGTCTTACCTTCATTCTTTCTCTAATACGGAAAACTACATGGCGTGAGTGAGGCCCCTATAGCGCCCTCAGCCAGGTTCTAGTAGTTTGACAAAATAAAGAAATGGTCCCTGCTCTCAGGAGGCCTACATGTTGTTCAAAAATATAAAATGTACTTTGTACTTAAGATTGCTCTAAGACTTACTGCATTATGTTTAGCACAGCTCTTCAGTTCATTACTTTAATCTCTGGCTTCCTCTTTGGTAAAAGGCAAAGAGAATCTTTTTCTTGGTCAACCCTGTTAGCTTACCAGATAATTAAACGAGGCCAGATAAGACAGAGAGACAGAGAGAGAGAGAGAGAG
>NW_017731428.1:4028692-4033887 GCF_001890085.2 Hipposideros armiger | reverse complement strand
GGGAGTGTAGGTGTAACTAATAAATAAGGTGAAGGCCTCAGATGAAGGGCCTTGCAAGCTGAGCAGAGGAGGCTCGATCTGATTTAATCACAAGTTCTTAAGCAAAGGAATGGTAAAGAGCTTGACAAGTGCAGAAGGAGCCATATTCCAGAGCCGACCGTCCATCTGCAGCCCACTCGCGGCTCTGGAAATCCCAGGTTCATGGATGGAAGTCCCAGGCCCCACGAAGCTGAAGGAATGAAAGGGAAAAGACGAAAAGACCCACCCCTCCCAAGCTCTTTTCTCCTGATCTCCAGGAGAGCCACACAACAGCCAGTCCCATGGCCAAAGCTCTGGGCCATGACCCCTGGCATCCATGGGCAAGGGCCCAAGAGCATCACATCATCACTGTCCTATCTGTCATCCACATGGCTTTTGGATCCTAAAAAATACTTACCTGCTTTGTTCTCTGGAAAACCTTCCTCACACATCCAAACCAACCTACATCCTCCTCCATATGCCGTCAACAGGGGTCATGCAAATGATTGCTTTTTCAAACATCTCACCCCTCGGGGAACACCCACAAAGTGCAATAGTACCCCTTCTCCCCACTGACTCACAAGCATGTGTCTTCAACAAAATGTTGATATATTTTCTATTTCTTATCAAATGATATATGAACAAGCACAAGACAAGGCAATAATAATAACCTGTTAGAGCAGATCAGCACTAAATCTCACTGCTTTTTAAGCAGCTTTACTGAGGCATAATTTGTATACCATAAAACTCACCCTTTATAGATATATGAGTCAATGATTTTTTAGTAAATTTAGAGCTATGTAATCCAATTTTAGAACATTTCCATCACCCCAAAAAGATCCCTCCTGCCCACGTGCAGTCAATCTCCTTTTCCAACCCTGACCCCAGGAGACCACCAGTCTACATCGGAGTTTACAGATTGGCTTTTTTCTATACAATAGTCAATGCTAAGTTTTAAACTCTTCGTAAGATTAGGCAGTAAGGAGAATGGGCTCTGGAGCCAGACGGCATAAGTTCAAATCCCTGCTCTGCCGTTTACTAGCTGTGGGACTTTGGGTAAGTAATTTAGCTTATCCGTGCCTCAGTTTCCTCATCAGTAGAATGGGGATACTAACTGTACTTACCTCTTGGGGTTGTAAGATTCAATTAAGTTAACATATGCCTGGCACATAGTAAGTGCCACGTTCATGCTGCCCATGATTATTTTACATGAAATACCACGTTTAATTCTCAAAAGCCCCTGTGGCAGGAGGCAGAGCAGATGAGTCCAGTTTTATATACGGGAACCAGAGGTCAGAACATATGATTACTATGTGGCAATGCTCAAATCAGAACCCATTACATGCTTTTCTACATCTGTAATGCAACTCTGCATGTTGGGTCTATCCTAGTCCACCCTTTGTCCAAGGACACCGCCGTTTTCCTGGAGACGATAGGTTTCTACTCACCGAAGCTGGGACTGTAGCTTCCCTGCTTTGTTTATGAAGTCTTCCCAAACTGGATAGCTCCCCTGCAACAAAGCAAAGCCATCGATCAGTAAGTCACGCTGTGATAGACATCTCATCTAGACAATGACAGAACACCCAGTGCCAATTAGACAGGGAACATCTGTACATGTTCTCTTCCTTTGCAATCTGTGATCTGTTACCCAGATTATATAGAAACGTATTGGCCCGGGAATGGGTTTAGCGTGTGCTCAGTCCCTGTAACCTTGTAAACACTACACACACCACGTGGGGAACAAGTTGGGCAGACTCTAATACATACATTAATTGATGCATCACTTTTTGAGTCAGTAGACCGTGGGTCCAAATACAAAATGTGCAGAGAGTATTTAAGGCTCTACCCCTGAACCCTCCAACCACAGCCCTGGCTGTTCTCACCCTTATCCCAAAGGGCAGGGAGAAGGGAACTAGAGTGACTGGGGCTCCTGCCCAGAACAGGTGGCTATTAGACTGTCCGAAACTCAAGGTTGGGAAGTTACCTAACTTCGAACTGATGGCTCGAACCCAGCATCTCCGTACAACATGGCAACAGGTGCTTCCCCAGCACATTCCAGCTAACAGGGAACTCATCACCCACCCAGGGCAGCCTACACCTGGTATGTACCTGTGCTATGTATCCATGCAGCCCTAGTTCTAAACTCCTGGGGAACTTCAGAGTGAAGACCAATCCTGCTTCCACATGGAAGTCTTTCAAAGGACTGAGGACAACCAGCACATTCATCCACAGCTGTCCTTTCTGCTCCCCAAGTGCAATTCCATTTCTACCTGGGACCCCACTTCGCAGCCCCATAGCATCCTGGGACCACTCCATTGTGTCCCCCTAACTCTTCTTCTAAGCATGGTGCTCCGACACAAACTCAACCCTGCAGGCACAGTTGTGCCCAAGCCAAACCAGGGTGGGGTGTGATACCTCCCTGCACATACACACTACATTCATACTAAGATCAAGCAGCCAACCAGCCAAGGGGTGATGCAAAACAAACCCAGAAACGGGGAAACCATGGTTACAGAAGTGGTGTTTGGCACTGAATCATTTAAATATAGAACTAAGACTAAACAGCCCTGTGGGGGGCGGGGTGTGTGTGGGTTACAGTTTCAGGATAGACTGTAAATGTTATGAACCTTGACATGGTAAAACCAACATATGCCACCTCTCGATTTGGTTGTTAAGGAGAGGAGGGAGAAACGATATGATGACGTTAATCATATCGTTTTTCATTATAGGAGCCAATCAAAATAGTCTAAAACTGCAACTGGGCTAAAACATAATGAGTTCGCCTTCCTAATGGTTTTAATGATATTTGTGTCTTACTGTTAAGAGCACAGTTTCTCAACCTTGCCACTACTGACATTTTGGGTCAAATAATTCTTTTTTTTGGGGGGGGGCTGTCCTGTGCATTGTAGGGTACTTAGCAGCATCCTTGACCTCTATTCACTGGGTGCCAGTAACATTCACAGATGCTGCTGGTTGTGAGAACCAAACATGTCTCCAGACATTGCCAGATGTCCCCTTGGGGGCAAAACCCTCCCTGGTTAAGAACCACTGCTTTAGAGGAATGTCTGAGAAACTTATTTCTTTTGGTGAAGTAACAGTTTCCTGAAGTTCAGCAATTTCTTCAGTTTTACTTCACTTCAGTTTCAATTCTTCTGTTACATGAAAGTAAAATTAAATATGTTTTTATTGTGAAAATATGTAGAGCGTGAACGCTTTGTTATAAAAGTGCCTATGTATACATTTTTCTAGTTATTGAGTCTGTCTGAAAGTGTGCAGAAATATATCTGGAAAATTGTCTACCAAATATTAAAACGGGCTATTTCTGGAAGCTAACATTTGGACCGACGTGTTGCTTTCTTGTTTGTACTTTCCTCTGTGGTCATTGCTTCTTTTTTAATAAGGTCATGTATCATTTTTATGGAAACAGTAAGTCAATACATTAAAAAAAATGTAAGATCAAATTAGAGGTTCTGGCAACGAGCACCATGAATTCACAATCCACCCAAACCATAAAGTCTGCTGCATACAAGCTGCTAGGTCACATCCACCAGTTCTGCATCTGTGCATCTGAGACCTGCCTGGCCCAACTGCAGGCCTTGGGGTTCACTCTTCTAAGTGGCACTTGGTCACATGAGACGCTAAGGTTCACCAGGTCAGGGATCCCGATAGAGGCCCCTGGCCACCTGCTGACACCAATACCAACGCACAGGTCGTCACCATCCTGCTAAGTCACACAGCCTCCTGTCTTTGTGCCCTGGGTTGGGGGGTCTTCAACCCAAGAGCATAACTTGATTTTAACTTCCATTAATGAAACGTTGGGAGAGCTCAGGCTACCAGCATGCCAAGCCCACCAAGACATTGTGGGGAATTCCAATTATGACACCTACTATATTTGCCGTTTTCCTATCAAGTCCAGGGATGAACACTCTTTCTATATCTACACACAAATAATGAAACAGGTCACGGCCGAGATGAGTCTTACTGGCTGGCCACTAGAGATCTCTGTCCAGACAGACATCACTTAGCATCCTTGAGAGCACAAGAGTTCAACCAACCAGTCACAGCCTCATCCAGCTGTTCTTGCTTTTTATGATCCACAAGAAAGTATGAGAAGCTCTTTGAAAAGAATGAGGATGTTCAGACATACTGACCACCTACTTCTGGCCAAAGGTGCCGTCATCTCTCATCTATACAAAGGACAAGGACATGAGGGCTAGGTTTTCTTCTCCCCAGAACCAACCACTCCCAGCCAGGGAGCCCCCGGAGAAGGTCACTGAGATGATCCACAATGTTGCTTACGAAACAGGTCAGGTACCTTCACTGAGAACATGCCAGAATGGCAAGAGGCCTGTACAGGAGAGATGGAGCCCTGAGTTCTAGCCACGGTCCTGCCAGTAAATGACTGGGAAAAGCAGTCACTTTACCTCTGTGTACAGATGCAGCATGCACCTCACTGTTCGTTAACCACAGTTACAGCAGAAACAGACCAAGGCCAGCTGGGTGTACAGACAATGTCTCCTAAGTGAAGGGTGGGTGGAGTACTCCAGCCAAGATGCGTGCGCCTGAACACAACGACTGCTCAAACCATTTCAAAAAAGACTTACCTGCCCCCACCTGGAGCCTCATTTTCAGTCTTCACCAAATTAGCAACAAAAGGGGGGGTCCCCTATCCAGTTAAGGGGTACAGCACACAGCTCTCCACCCACGAACACCCCACTCAGCCAGGAGAGAGCTGCCAAAAGCAGCTCTCTCCTGACTTAATGATATTTGACAGTCTATCAAAGTGTCAGGCCCACCTGTTTTAGGCAGTCTATAATTTAATGGATTCTTTAAAAAAAAAAAAAAAAAGAACTTCTAAGAACAGAAGACAAAAACCTCCTTGTTGAAGAAAAAAAAATTTTTTTAAGAGTGTAAATGTTATTAAAATTTAAAGGCAAGGTGATTTAGGTTGCTCCAGATTTTCTAATTTTTTTGTAAGTTTCTTTCAAGGGAAAAAAAAAGTTTCTACCCACCTAAAAGTAGTTTTACTACAAAAATCTAAAAGCTTGGAGGAAGTGAGAAAGGAGGCAGAAGGAATGTGGAGAAGGGATTTGTAGAGAGAGGTAAAAAGGTAGCAGAGAGAAAGCTCTGGGTTTTTCCAGATTACAAAGCTTCGTAAAGGAGAGCATACTCAAATT
>NW_017731428.1:4024831-4027252 GCF_001890085.2 Hipposideros armiger | reverse complement strand
TGTGTAACTCATCGGCACGGCTGGTTAACGGTGTCCCATAAATAATGTAGCAACTGCCTCTCCCAGCCCAGCCCGCTGTGACAGCAGAGCTCAGAGGACAGCTGAGGGAATCAAACACCCATGCTGTCACACAGGGACCACGGAGGGGCCCCGGGCCATGGTCGGAGAAGGAGCAATGTCAGGGGAGCCAAAAAGCTGGAGGAGACTCTCAAGAGGAGGAGGAATTTGCTTAGCTGAGAATGAAAAATGGACCAGCGAGTGGGGGGCAGGGCTGGCTTTAGGGAGTCGGGTTCCAGCCGCAAGGCCTCAGTCCTGCCTCAGGTTCCAGACAGAGGCTGGCTCACCAGTGGTTATGGCTGATGAGACCACAAGTCTTGGGCCTACGACTGGACAGGTAACCTGCCAAGCTCCTCTCTGCACCTGGACAAGCATCATTGTCACCATCATCGTTAACATCGCCATTTTCTAAACAGTGGCTAGGTGCCAGGTACTTATGCCAGCAGTTCTCAAACGTCAGCATCACCTGGGGATCTTGCAAAATCGCAGGCTCTGATTCTCCTGGTCTGAGGTGGGGCCTGGAAGTTAAATTGGAGTGATGTTGTGGTCCCCAGAGAAGCACACTTGGAGAAGCACAGCGTGAGATGCGCTCTCATTACACACGCTCCAAACAACCCCATGGGACAGAGAGTACTATTCTCTCACAGTTGAGGAAACTGAGGACCAGAGAGCTTGTATGTAGTGATCTAGGCTGAAATTTGACCCCAGAACTGCCCGGCTTTGTGGCCCAAGTTCTACCCTGATTCTGAGAAGCACAAGCAGCAAAATGAACAGCCCCCACCTCCCAGCTGAGCCCCAGGGCTACAGAATGCCACTCGGCAGGCAGGCTGGGTCCCGATTTACATTGGGGTCCTGTAGGAGCCCAAAGTAGAGCGGCGGGGAGGAGGGCAAAGGCTCCCCAAACACACAACCCCCACAGCAACTGCAAATGCCCTGGGGGAATTGTAATGTCACCCTAGAAATGGTCAGGATCTCGACCACATGAAAAAGAAAACACAAAATAAAGAAAAGCCCTTTGTGCCAAAAAAGGTCTGATAGGAACGCATCAGAAAGTTGCTGTCCTTAGCGTTATAATTATGGGTAACTTTATGACATTTTCAGGTTTTCTGTGGACCCTGGACCCAATCTGCTTCTCCCAGGAGATCAGAAAGCCTGTGTGGACATCTCTATATGCTGCTACTGCCACCACCCCTGTCACCGGGTCCCTCCCCAGGGCGAGCCTAAGGAGCACCGCCCTCAGCATCCCTCAATTCCTTCTTCTGGGCTCATCCCTTAGTGAGCTGAGACGTTAGGAAAATGAAAGGCAAAAAAGGCTCAAGAGGCAGCTTCCGACCTAAGCAGGAGCGTCTCTGGGCTCCCTGCTTCTTTAAGTGCGAGGCTTAGGAGTCTGCGGCCTCCAGAAGCGGGTGTGCAGGATGAAGGACAGGGCCCGTGAATGCCTGTCACAGCTCCGTCCCCAAAACCACCCGTCCCCACCCCATCTTGCAAGATGAAGGGCTCCCAAGATCCTCAGATGAAAGGCACCGTGTAAGCCCATCCATCATAAAAACCATTCCTGGGCTTCTACGCTGTGATTGGAGCTTGCCTAATCCACTAATTATCCCTGTCCATCAAGTGGATGACAGCCTTCAGATAATCAATGGTTGCTTCCTTGCACGCCCACCCTTTACCCACTTGCCCAAGCTCACCAGCAATAAATACGCCTATAAAAAGGAAGATTTAACCACAAAAGGTGCTCCCTCCATCCATCCTCCCCTCACGAGCTGCTCCATTTGTAACTATAACACCCTAATTAAGTCAAGGACATCAAGCTTTCCCTGCCTCCTGTGTTACAAGGTTCCAGGCCCAGGATGGCTGTTTCCTGACAGACGGGTAGGACTCTGCTTGAAATGAAAAAAGAACCAAACAAATATGTCAACCGTTTCATCAAAGTATTATTTTTTGTTAAGTTTTCTACCAAGAAGCATTCTCTTTGTCTACCCTGAGCCTTCCAACAGAAGAGCCACGAGCCACATGGACTTATATAAATTTAATTTAATTACGATTAAATAAAATTAAATATTCAGTTCCTCAATCAAGTGCTCCACAGCCCCATGTGGCTAGGGGCTCCAATACTGGACAGTCCAATATAGGACATTTCCATCATTGCAGAGAAGTCCGTTGGACAGCGATGGCCCGCCTATGATAGTCACAGGGGCACCCCTGGGCTATTCTACGACTGCAGTGAGGTTTCTGGTTCTATGTTTTTAACTTTTACAAAATCGGTCCTCTCCTTTTCCATTCCGCAAATTCGTCTCCCTCTCCAACCCCCCATTTTTACTGCCATGATGGGTCCTTTATTAGTTCAGATAGTCAGAGCCCAAA
>NW_017731428.1:3992145-4022926 GCF_001890085.2 Hipposideros armiger | reverse complement strand
GGAAGGAAGGAAGGAAGGAAGGAAGGAAGGAAGAAGGGAGGGCGCATTCTCTGAAAAAGAAACAGAGCTAGCTAGCAAAGGAAAGAAAGCACAGAAGGTGATGCTGCATTTAGGCACAGGCGTCATTTTGTTCACCTGGAACATATTCCAGGTGAGTGTAAACTGGGGCGCAGGTGAGGACAGCAGGCAGATCCCTCCTACTCAGAGGCAGCTCTTGGAGGCTCCGGGTGGCCCAAGAGCCACCCCACTCCCACCTACTCATGGTATAATCCCAGCACAGCCTACCAGACACTGGCTGGGGAATGTCTATTGAAACTACAGATAACCTGAGCCCCACCTCAGACCTACCCAATCGAAAGCTCTGGGTATGGGCCCGGAGATCTGCATTTAGCACACTCCCCAGGGGACACTCATGCTGTGCTCACTAAAATCACATCCAGCAAGATTTGAGAATCCTGCGCTAGATAAGACTCCACACATCCCTCTGAGGCCTCAGCAGCTGCAGTCTCAGCAATTTCTCGGTCCTAATGCTCCTTTAGAAGTAACTCCTGGTGATGGGCACTCACACATGGGAACGTCAACCGATACACGATTTCTCAAAGGCACCTGGCAATGGGTTCCAAAAGCCTTGAAAAGTACGTACCCTTGACCCAGGATAAATCCTTCCAGAAAAACCTGACTGCAGAAGTCAACAGAGGGCAACGACTATAGAAGTAACACACACATACAGCTATTGCCCCTTTTGGTGATGCCCACCGGGGTGTCATTCCCAACAGCCCGGCGAGAAGGAGGACTTGTTTAGTGCAGGGTGTCAGAGCACGCCAACTGTGCCCAGTGCAATAGGGCCTTCCCCAGGGAGGATTTGCCAAGTTGATCACACTGCCCCTGCCTTAGGAGAGCTGACACTTTCAAAGTGAGTACAGGTGCTCATTTAGGAGAGCAAAACCCTACTGTGATGTAGATCAATGTCCAGCTACAAGGATATATTCGTTGCAGTGTTACTTATAACTTATGAAAACCTGGACACTGCCTAAACACGAACCAGCATGGAACTGGCTCCCACCCCAGGGCCTTTGCACATGCTATGAAAGCCACGTACTTCAGAAGCTATTGCTCAAATGTCACCTTCTTTGTGAGGCCTTCCCTAACTACCCACATTTAAAAATAACACTGTCCTTGCTTTATTTTTCCACATTGCACATAGTCCTTCTAACCTAAGAGAACAGACTTATTTGGTTTGTGTGTCCCCACCCCACTAGAATACAAGTTCTAGGAGGGCAGGGATTTGTCCATTTATTTACTGCTGTCCCCAGCACTTAACAGAGGACCTGGCACACAGTAGGTCCTCAAGTATGTGTCGACTAAATGAATTAACTAGACATACAAAACAAGGGAACACCGCACAGCCATTAAAACTGACATGACTTATAATTACACATATGGAAAGGCAGTTGTAGTGAAAAAGAAATGTCTAGCACAGCAGCGGCCGCATGAACCTTCATCTAAAATGGGTGTACATAACCCACTTTGTGATCAAGTGGTTAAGGGTGACTTTTATTTTTTACTTAACTGAGGTTTGTCTTCCATTAACTTGACAGTACTTGCATAATCTTCAAGAAGTAATCCCTCATGCAATGCTCTCAAAACATTTGCTAATTTATTTTTAGGAAAAAAAGCTTCCTCCTAGTCAGTGACTTAATTAGGGTGTCCCTAATTAAGGCCTGCACGACATCAAAGAGGCCAGGTTCCAGGGGACGCTCGCTCCAGGTCTACTGATTGCAAGACGACCTCAGTCCCTCCAGGGGCGGCTCCACCTCCCTGTCCGATGCCAAAGGCTTGGCCATTGGCTGGCTACTCCTGGCTCTGCTCCCCTATACTTGCTTCCTACTGGGGTGCCTCATCCAATTATTCGGGCCCAGATCACATCCTGCTGGATAGCTGGCTTTGAAGGTCCAGTAAACAATCACTTCAAAACAAAGAGCCAGCCACCATTAAACCAAACTCAAAGCCTTCCTTAATGGCTGCTGCTCAGCTGCAGAAGACAGACTCAAAGCAAGACACAGGATGAACCAGATAAGGCAGGCCCACTCTCCTACTGCAAATATCCCCCTTCCTGTTTTGTACGCAATCGCGTAGGTGCACAGCCGTTACTAGGGTAACCCCGAGGGAGGGGGTTTCTCTAGCAAAACAAATATGTGTTGTGTGGTTGTCACCTTGGACAACCGCGTCAGACCCTTAGGTTTCACACCCCGCCCGCTCCCCACACACTTCCCTCTGCTGACAAATCAGAGGCATCCACAGAGTGAGTCAACTGGCCCAACAATTTCATGTCACTGGCTGGGTCAAACTCTGCTTCAAATAGAGTGAGGCCCCTTGAGCTTCTTGAAGCAGCTCAGAGAAGAGCCTAGATTTTGATGCTTTATCTGGTTCATCCTGAGTCCAAAAGGTATAGACAGAATAGTCATCAAAGAGATTCATGAAATATACCCATTACAGAATCTAAAAAGGAAATTTCAAAATGCCACACTGTGAGAGAGAGCCCAGCACAGTGGATAAGAGCCGAGGGCCCTGCAACAAGACAACCTGGGTTCAAATCCCAGCTGTGCCACTCACGAGTTGCATAATGTGGGCAAATGGCTTAACCTCCATGCACCTCAGTTTCCCCATCTGTGAAATGGGGATTACAGCAGTAGCTACCTAGCTGGGTTGCTGGGAGGACAAGGCTTTTTCTTTGTAAAGTACTAGAATCGTGCCTGTTTGTTCCTTGCAAATGTTTGTGAAATAAATAAGTAAAATAAAACTCAGCTCTCGGTTTGGGTGTCATCTGTCCCAAAAGCCTCCCCTGACTCAGGGGCCCTACGCAGGACCTCCACAAAACCTTATCCTGACATCTGTCTTGACGCTGACCACACTGACGTCTAATTCCCTGTCTGTTCCTCTTCTAGACTGAACACCTATAGGCAAGGGCTGTGTCTGCCCTGTTATTGGTGTATCTTTATCACCCAGCAGTGCCTGGCACACAGCACGCACGTCTTCGGATCTGCTGAATACGTGTACTGTTTCTCTCAAATTATTTATGTGCTAAAAGCTGAAAAGTGTCTCTCTCTTGTCTCCATGACATTATCAAAGTGGAGATATAGGTTTCTTGTATTTTCTGAACCATGACTGCTGCTATCAACAGGGAACACTGCTAGAAATTGCTAGGTAGCTCGGACAGAGCATTTATACACAGAGCATTTTATTTACCATTTATTTCATGCTAAACCTTTTATATAGGTTTTCTCATTTATTCCTCAATAGCTTTAAGAGGGAAGTTATTATCCACCCCACCCCCATCCCCACCACCACCATTTTTACAGAGAGGAAAATCAAGGCTCAGAGATGTTGAGTAACTTGTCCAGAGTCACAGAGCTGGGAAATGGCAAAGCCAGGCTTCAAAGGCCAAGGGCACCTACTAAAGGTAGAATGCAATAAAAATACTAGGTAGACCAACATGGAGTGCGAGAAGTGCCTACAGGTATCTGGCTTGGGGGAAAGAGGGACGAGGAATTAGGTAACTTCCTGGTGGTACCTTAAAAGATGAGAAAGATTTCGCTAGGTAACAATGGCAGAAAGGGTCCTCCAGGCAGAACAAACAGCCAAGAATGCAGAGCACAGGATGTGATCAAAGAAGCCTGGGCATCTGGCTCAGGGGAGAGGGGGCGGCACTGGGCACAGAGCAGGCCGCTCAGTTAGGGCCAAATCACAGGGGCCCCTGAATGCCAGATTGAGGCAGGTGGGCCACATTCAGCGGGTAGGAAGAACCCAAATACGGCAATTCTTGAGAAAGGACACAAGCTTGGAAGAAGTGGCTGCTACAGGGCAGGCTAGAGGCCAATGAGACCACTTATCCTAGTGGTCACTCCAGAAAAAGAAGGGGGCCTCAAACAACATAGACAGAAAAAGCTGGTCCTTACAAGCAACTCCTCTCTCTGTCCTTACCCAGGTGTCAACATCTCTAAAAGACTTTTCTTAAGCATTCCATTCAATGCCCTGAGGACCTCAGCCAAGCACCCAGTCCGCGCCTCACCTTACACACTGACAGTGGGTTTGCAAACACAGAAATGCAAATAGGAAGCCTTGCTGAGCTAGATGAGGTTATAATGAACTCAGGAGTAATTTACTTAGCAAGATAAAAAAAACTCCATTTCCTGCAACTTCACTGCAAGCTGGAAACACAGCTGGGTGAGGGGTGGGGTCGTGTTTGCCCCTACCAAGCGGTGGAAACAATTACTACACTGCTTTAAAGACTTCAGAATTCTTCATTCCCAAATCTACAAGACAGGACAACAGCAGCAGCTAACGTTTGAGTGCCTGTACGCCAGGCACGGGATGAAACCCTTCACAAGTATTATCCCATTTCAGAATCCTCACAACCGCTCTGTAAGATGGGTCTTTTATTAGACCCATTTTACAAGAGAGGAAAATGAGACTCAGAGAAACTAAGTAACCTGCCTGCAGGATTTAAAACCAGATCTCTCCGACTCTAAGGTCAGCAGTGGCTCTAGAATTTCTGCAGGAGTAGGGTTTAGGGGCAGTGATGTGGCCAGAAGGAAGTAGAAAGCAAGCACAATATTTTTACTTAGATGGTATGCTATAGATAGCTCTGCACTGGCCAATACGGTAACCACTAACTACATATGGCTATTTAAATTTAAACAAATTAGAAGTGAGTAAAATTCAAAAACCAGTTCCTTGGTTACACTAGGTACACTTCCAGTGCTCAACAGTCACCTGTGACAAGTGGCTTCCATATTTGACAATTTCCATTATTGCAGAATATCATACTGGACAGGACTATTATAGATCAATTAAAAACAGCCAACTATTCTAAAGATGGTTTTTCAGTTCTTATTCTTATATTTCCCATTATTTACCTTATACCGTCATTTCACTATAAACTTATTTTTAGTTTTAATTGTGGTAGCACACACGTACCCGGAACCTCCAGAGAGATAAACAAGTGCGTCCCAGCACAAATGAAGCCTAAAACATCACTGCAGGCAAAAATGACAAAACCGAAGCTGTCCCACTTCAGGCACATCAAAGAAGGCAGGACTCTTTGGAAAAGACAATCACACTGGGGAAAAGAGATGGCAGCAGGAAAAAAGGAAGACCAAAGATGAGATGGATTGACTTCATAGAAGATGCCACAGGCGCTGAGCAGGAAGGCGAGGACAGGGCATTGTGGATGTCACTCGGTCACAGGGTCGCCAGGAGTCGGGACCGACTCGATGGCATGTAGCACACACACCACATAAAACTTACCATCTTGACCGTTTTTAGTAGTTCAGTAGTGTTAAGCACATTCACATTGTTGTCCAACCATCTAAAGATGCTTTTACTCAGATTTAGTAAGGTTGAGAAAACCCTCTGAGGGTGCTAAAATGCTGTATGGCTCAGTGGTTCTCAAGCCTGGCTGCACATTAGAATTACCTGGGGGTGCTTTCAAAAGTCCTAATGCCCAAGATGCACCCCAGAAGCACTGACTCAGAGCCTCTGGGGAACAGGGTCCGGGCATCAGGGTCTTATGGCCCTGGGGAATCCAAAGCTGAGGCTCCTGTAGCCACGCCCACTCTACAGAAAGGGGCGCACACACACCTGCCCAGAACCTGCTCCTCTGGCCAGACCCACTCCGGCCCCCCTGAGACCCTGATCATGAGGGAAGGCACAGAAAAGGGGGTCCCAGGCAAAACCTACCATCTGCCTCCAGGAGGCTGCTAATGCTGAGCAAACTAATACTTTTACTGCTGGCCAAATTCTTTGAGGGAAAGAAAGCAAATAGAAAGACACACAGCTCAAAAGGCACTCAATTGATGGGGTTTTTTTTCACCCACTTAAACTAGACAGGAAAAGCAAAACCACTTAGAAACTATGACCAAGGCAGTATGTGCCAAGAATCAGCACAGGAAGAAGTTTATTTGGCGATCCCATCAACTTCTCCAAACACAGACTTGTAATGGCTCTGCAGACTCAACCCAAACTGGAAGGCTACTGGGACATAATTAAATACAGAAAGCTCTTTTACAAAAGGGTTCCAGGGCTGGACACAAAATGAGTTCAAGGTAAGGAGTTCTCTTTGAGGAGTCATTTGAACTTTGGGTGAACTTATTCAATTCATATAATTCGCAGGGGCAGTCAAGCTTGTATAGTTAGTTGCCCAGCCTGAGGGAGCGAAGTATAAATGCGGCCCATTGGCCTGTCATGGACACGCTTTGGGGACAAAGACAGGAGCCAAGGGTGACCGCCAGAAGACTGGCCTAAAGATTTCTTTCCCCTCTGCACACCCAGGGAAAGAGGAAAGGAGAATGCCAGGTTACCTGTTAGAAAAGACTGGTAAGTGGGCAAAGGAAGGAAGCCACAATTGGTCAGTATATCATAAATTAAAGGATTTCCACAAAAGTGACAGCCAGATGGGAGCCGCCCACCCCACAAGCTCACACCTCCAGGCTGGCTCTAGGTTAGAGGTGCAGAGATAAGACCCAATTTCTTCCATGAGCCTCCTGCAGGACTTAGGCAAGTGAAATGCTGTCTTCTAGAAATAAAACCACCCTCCTCTCTGCCTTAGGCATGTTCTAAAGAGCTCCAGATTTAGGATCAAATAGACCAAGGTCCAAATACCAGCCTCCCTCAGCATGGCCTTCGACAAGTTACTGTCTCTGTCCGAGTCTCAGTTTTCTCATCTGTAAAGTGGGATTGATGTAAGGATGACATGAAACCATTCACACCAAGCACTGAGCACAATGCCCAGCACATAGTAGGTTCTCACCAAGCTCCTTTCTGCCCCCATTCACCACATGCAATAATTACTGAGCACCTACTATGTGCAGGTGGCATGCCAGAGCATCTGAAATTGGAAAGCAACAGAGGCAACATAGCCCCGTGCCAAGGCCTTCACTGGGCCAAGAGATGAGAAATGTTGATGACGGGTGGACTGCTCTGGAAACTACACTGGGTGGGTTTTGCTTCTGCCTTTGGGGGTGCTATGGGGGAGGACACCTCCTCAGATGAAACCTTCCGCAGTCTCCAGATAATTCAAGGGAAAACCTCAGCAATCAAATACACTGGGCTTCCTCAGTGCTCAGCCAATTAATTTACTCCATTTGTCTCTCTGGTTTGCTACTTAATAAGGCCATATCAGCAAAGCAATCTGTAAATCTGAGTTAAACTGCTTAAGGCATCAGTCAGTTCCCTTTAAGGAGCCCCAGATACCTCCTGTCTGATGTCCTAGGCAGCGGAATCTGTCCTCTGGCTTTTGTTTGGTTCAGGGAGAGGTATTTCTTTGTTTTTGCAGAGGTGTGTGTTTTAAGGGAAAGTGTCCCGAAGGCAGTTCCGAGAAGTAATGGTGAACTTGAAATGATCTCATTTTTCCATACCCAATTTGAACATCTAAATGGTCTGGCTACAGAAGGAATCTTGCCAGCTCTCACCCATGCCTGGGAAGATGGAAAAAGCCTAGATGAAAATTATAGATAAAGCGTCTAATGGATCAATAGTTTCAACCTCTTCACCCTCTCAGCGTTTTAGCAACCTCACAGGAGCTAGGCAAGTTGACAGGGTCATTTTAGCTCTTTCCTTTTCCCTCCTCCCCAAAGATGCAAAAGGAGTTCTACCGTTAAGATGTCAACAACTGAGAGGATAGTATGCACAGGACATATACTAAACAACGGTTGTTCACTGTTCATCTGAAATGCAAATTTAACTGGGAATTCTGTGCTTTTGTTTGTAACCATAGTATGGAGCTTGGTGCTTAAAACTTTGCTGATGCTTAATAAATACTACAGAATTATGGGTACTTGCATAAGAACCAAGCAATAGTGAAACCAGGCAAAATTCACTCAGGTTCCCTTCCGTGCAAACAAGGATCTAGGAATGATCTTCTCTCTGCACTTGGGGGACACTACTAGTTATGGAATTTCAGAACATAAAAGGTTCATGGCATCAAGCAACAAGTTCTAAACTACTGGGTTGTCGGGAAAGTCATGGTGCATTTTTGCAACAAAAAACATAGAAAAATACGTCATGACTTTCCCGACGAACCAATATTTGGTTAAATATGATGTATTTGGGATTTTCCCCATAGAGACACTCAAGCCAAAGCCACAAAATAAAAACAAAAACAAAAAACAACGATTTCTTTCCAAACCTGGACAGCAGCAAGATTTGCACCTAAAAAGCCAAAAAGATTGCTCTACCTAGAGTAGGCCCTAAATCTCTGAACAGGCACCCATTCCAGGCAGTTCCCTGCTGCCAATTTTACGACATCTTTACTTCAACTTCTCCCACAGGCCCAAACTGAGGAAGCTGTAAAACCCTGGGCAAATAGCACAGCCATTTGCTAAAGAAAGAGCCAGCATGGGGCCCATCTGTACTTTATAAGGGCTTGGCTTGTCCTGCCTTTGTGTCGCCATTTACAGGTGGCCCACCCACCTCAGAGCACCTGGCCTCTGGTGGAGGCCTTGGCTGGGTTTCCAGTATCTTCTACAAGAAAACATTTTTTTTTGAAGAGTCCTAGGAAGTCCTGCATGGAGTGACTAACGCCCTATCCCAGGCTGGACTCCAAGCCTTTCCTTCACAGCCACCATATTGTATTTCATGTTGGCTACACCTGGCCCCCAGGACAAGCAACCTAACCTCCCCCTAACCCTGTGGTTCTTCGGTTCCTGGAGGCCTTCCACATAGCAGGCCCTCGATAAACACGGAGAAAGGAAACCTCTCTTCTGACAGGAACCCCTAAGCCTAAGCAGGAACCCTTAAGCCAAAACAGTAGTAGGGAGAGAAAAAAAAAAAAGCACCAAAAAAACCCTGCCATCATTATCCAGTGCTGGACCCACTACCCACATTCTTGATCTCATGATAAGTGAGGGAAAATATCATGACGTGCCTTCGAACCACAAAAGATTTCCATGGAATTCAAGAAGTCCCTTCAGCAGTTCTAATTTTAGGCAGAGCTGAGGAGAGAGGATACTGGTGGCAAACAGAGGTGGAGGGCAGTGGAGGGGAACTGAACAAGGCCCCTATTCTGCTCAGCGCAGGTGCTGGTAACAGGACACCCCTGTCTAAAGTGAGACCTGGGGTGGGGAATTCAAGGTGTGGTTGGGTGTTTTTTTCACCCCTAGTCACATTATGTAACCCCCAAACACACTCTCCGACCTAGTACAAAGTTCTCCCTACATCAGGCCCAATTCAGCTCCGGACATGCTGATTCTTGAGCAACAAGGCTGAGGAAAATATTTGATTTTAGCATCCAACTTTAAAAAAAAAAAAAAAAAACTAAGTTAATTATTAAAAGAAGAAAGACATCCATCCACAGGGTGAGCTGTCCCCAAGTTTGGCCAGAGTGTCCTGGTCTTGAAAGCTCCCCAAACATCATCGAATTCTACACTGCCTCAATTACTTAAACTAACAAACCAGTAAATAATCAATAAAAAAAATATACAAACATCAAATCACTATGTTGTATACCTGAAACTAATATGCTCTATGTCAACCACATTTCAATTTTTTTTTCTTTTTTTAAGAAATGTAATCTTGCTGTTTGCAGCATTTAGCCTGTGTTTCCCAGAACTTGGATAGAAACTCCAAAAAGCTTCCAGGACCTGTCTCAACATCAGAAGTCAGTCAACGGGCTTTCCACATACAGTCACTTCCAAGCTACTATTCCCCGCAGACAACCAGGTGATGTCTCCAGCCTCCAGCCACATGAATCTCTTGTCTCCCCCTTCCTTGGGGACCAGCTCACACCAGACGACTTGATTTATGTGAGTGGGCGGAAAGGCAGCCAGTAAGCGATTTTGCACACCACCACTCATTAGTGACCACCACCACAGTAGGGTGAAAGAAAGGGGGAAAAAAAACACAAGGTTTCCTCTCCTCTAGGAATCAATAAGTTATTTAACACCTGCATCCCAATGGGAGAAAAGTGAGCATTTCTCCTGCACCCTTCCCCCTGAAAAGGATAAAACACACACCCTGACAGCCAAGGACTTAACCAGATGAAGGATCCTTAGAAGAGGGCAGAAAGAAGCCTCCTTAGCTTTTCGATATCTTGAGGTTCTTTGATTTCGGAAGATGGATGGTGCCAGATCTTGAAATTACTGAATTTTTTTTTCCCCTCCACAGAGGAAATAGACTCCCTTCCTGTGCTGCTGTTCATTTTGGAGAATCGAATGCTACTAAAAAAGCCCTTTTCCTTACCCTTTCCTCACTCCAGTCCAACATCGTTTCTGAGAAAATAACCTAAAATGTTTTCAAGGTGGCATTCCAAATGGGTTTCCAACATTTACACTTGTCCTTCAAAGCAAACAGAAAGGGGGCCAAAGGCATTATAAACCCATCAGGGGAGTTCTGAGAAAAGGAGGATAAGCAGGTCATTAGAAAGTCAGCTGATTTCAGATATTAAAAGCTGACTTTTATTGCTGGCAACTTCATACATATGTGTACTATCCACTGCTTATTCTATATGCCCAAATTTAAAAATCCCTTTTCAACTGTCACTGTCATCTAATCCACAAAGTTTTTAAGAAGAAAACTCCATGAAGATATTCAGCAACTCTCTTATGCATAAACCATCCCCTTTCTTTTTCCTTATCTCACTTCTCCCCAAAAGTTTGAAATTCTGCAGCTCCAAGTCATGTTTTAGTCTTCCACTCCACCTTGCTTTTAAAATCTTTGACTTCCAAAACAAAACAAACAAAAGCCTTTAAAATAAATGCCTTCCCACAGGCTGTTGAACAAATCCTACTACGTTCAAAGGGAAAGAACTCAGGAACCACAAACTATAGATCCAGCACTGAATGGGGCATTAAAGAAGCCTTTAATTTCACCTGGAATCTTACGGAGGGAAAAGCACACCAACTTAGCACCCACAAATCCCCAGGGCCAGAGTGCTGCAGGGCAGCCATGGGGGGGGGGCAGGTGGAAAGCAGGCGGCCCACCCTATGGGGGGATACCTTCTGAAGGGCTTTGGGCTCAAACCGATAAATGAGAAGAACCGAGCCTGGATTCTGGATTAAGGAACAAAGAAAGTGAAAAAAACTCCAGATGTGAACACTGTGGGACTGCAGTGGGCAGACCTATTAGATCACTGGGTCCTTGTTACTACTGAGGGACTGGAAAAAACATCCATTTCTCTCCTCCAAAAAAAACATAAGCATCTTTACCAACCCATCTCATATTCTTCCCCTAGCGATCAGAGTACACGTGTGCCTCAAACCAAATTGTGTTTGATTATAAGATGTGTAGAATTTAAGTTAACCAGAAATACCCCAGAGTCCAAGGAGGGGGCACCAATCAATCTGTCTTAAAAGAGTTCAGTGTGGATTTGGGGCTAAGGAATGCAAAGGGGGCTGTCTTTAAACAGGGAATAATCCAGCTAATTCCAAGTGGCTGGATTAGAGGCATTCCTGAGCAAACAGGGTTATCTCTGAAGTGAATGCTACATGAATGTCAATTTCTGACAAAAGGCACAGGCTCTGTAGAAGGATTTCAAAATGGACAAGACCTTGAAAAAGTTCACCCTGGGCGAGGTGGCAGTTGGTTCTAAAACAGGGAAGCTGAGCATGACAGCTGAACACTCCTTCCCAAAGTCCATCTCCGAGGCCAGACCCTCTTCAAACCACACACTTCATCAGACAAAAGCTCCTCCGGGTGCCCAGGCCCCAGCTGAAGAGGGGCTGTCCACACCCACTCGATACACAGCTTCCCAACCTGCCCACTCGTTTTGGAAGCCGAGCTTTTAATTAAACACCACCTCCCCGGATCTGTTGAGGCAAACTGGGGCTGGGCTAAAGCCAAAGAGAAGCTCCCTAAATACACATTAAAAAAAAAAATCCCCCCACCGCCCCCAATCCCCGCCTCCAGCCAGCTCCAGCGGCTGGTTGTATTTCCTTTGGATGAGTAACACAGGGCCCTGGTCTGTCTCTATGCACCAGAAAATCCACATCCAAGGATCAGGTTATCCCCAGTCCCACCCTTCCCAGGAAAAAGCCAGGGTGTTGTTCCCTGCCCCCAACACACGCGGGTGCGCGCACGCGCGCACACAATTTTCACAATCCTCCCAAGAGAAAACCTGGAGTCTGAGTGCTGGGGGGCGGGGGAGAAGACAGTTGTTTGGGAGCCCCCGATCTTGCGTGCATGCTGGGAGCCTCAGCTGGGGGGAAAGAGGGCCCCCTGCAAGGCTGCTCTGGGAACTTCTGCTCCGCGCCCCCGGAGGGGCCGAGGGAAGAAGGCATGCACACCAGCTTTGGAAGAGCCTAATTAATCCCTAATTTGCTCAGATCACCCTCCCCTCCCGCCCCCCAAGGTGGACCTGAAAGCCAAGGAGGATGAGGGAGGCTTCCCTCTCAAGTCTCTCAGGCCCCAAGCTCCTTCCCGCGGCCGGGCAGAGCCCCAATCCCTCCCTACCACCACGCCAGGCGCCCCCTCCCCGTACCCGGGGGAATCAGGTGTTTCCCCCAGGCATCCCACCTCCACGGGGTCACAGACACTCCGTCTAACGACAGACAATGGAAAACTTGGAGCCGGGGCCCTGAGACCCCAGAGAAACGAGATAGGGCCGCCCCCTGGGACAATGAACCGGGAGAGGGCGGGGGGCATCAGGCATCCCTAGGGAAGCCGCCCGCCCGGTAACCCAGCAGAGCCCAAAAAGGCGCCCCGGGTGAGCAGGTGACACCCAGGCCGGAGCGCTCCCGCAGGTGGCTGGCGGCCACCGCGCAGACAAGGGCCGGACGGCTGGCCCGGGGCGAAGGAGAAGCACCGCGGCCAGGTCAGTGAGCAGCTGCCGGCGCCGCAGCCGCAGCCGCACCCCCGGCGACCTACCTTCATGTCGCTGATGATGGTCTGGAAGAGGCCTCCCAGCGCGCTGCATTCCTTCTCAATCACAGCCTCCATTTTCCCGGCGCCGGCAGGGACAGGACACACACTTGGGGCCGCCTGGACTGTGCGCGGGACCGGGGCTCGCTCACCCCAGGAGGAATTTCACCCTGCGAGCGACCCGCCTCCGACTCGCAGCCTCTCCTGCAAAGAGGACTACCTGCCCGAGATCGACTGTTCTCTGCCCCCAAATAATAATAATCTTAAAAGCCAAACCGCTGTGTAGGGTGATTCGCCTACAGGCAGTGCTCGGCTCCTGGCCTTAAAAATGCCCGGAGAAGACTGACAATCAGGCCACCAGTGGTGCCCACGACGGAAACGGTAAAGCCCATCTTGAAGCAGAGGAAACCGCCCGCTGCTCCGGGGCCAGCGCCATTTAAAAATGCAAGTTTTTCTAAATTAATAAATATCTTGGGGGGGAAAAAAAATCGCCCAACAGCAGTGCGAGTCTGCCCGCAGCCCCCGGATCTGTTGCTCGCAGCCGCGGCCGCCGCCTCCTTTTCACTCCTGCGCGCCGGGCTGGGGCGCTCGCTCTGGCGGGGCTCCCGGGGACGTTCGGAGGGGCGCACGCGCGCTCGTGGCCGTTCGTCCGCCGCGGGAGCGCGAGTCGGGCGCGCGCTCGGGGCCGTTCGTCCGCCGCGCGCGGGCGGGGCTGGGTGCGCGTGCCCGGGAGGCGCGTGGGGCGCGGGGCGCGGAGAGGAGCCGGCGGGCGGTGCAGCGAGGATCCTCGCCCGGCGGGAGCCTCCCCCTGCGAGCACGTACAGGGCACCTTCCCCTCCCCTGGCCGCCTGTCGCAGCTCGGAGAAGGCGTGTCAGCACACGGCTAGGCGAGCGCCCACCCCACAATGGCTGCAAGCGCTCCGAGCGAAGGGGTGCCCGCCGCCTCCCCGGGGACTGACGGCGGCCGGCTTAGCGCAGTGCCCAGCATATAGTGAGCTCTCACTAGGGAGGGAAAACTGCTGCAGCTAGTGCTACTGCAGCCTTCTCAGAAGAGGCCCAGGCTGTGATATCAGCACTGCAACGCCAAGTCATGACTGCAAACAGCCAAATATGTCATTTCAGGAGAGTTCGGGGCGTGTCCTGCAGCGGGATGCCGAGTTCAATAAAGTTACAGGATGCTGGGACAGTGGATTGATTTGCCATTGCAAAATAAACGGCATTAAAGCATTATTGCTGACTGCTCGCGGCATGGACGGTTGTCTTTCAGGCCCACGGAGGGCACTAGTGTTGGTATAACCGCCGAAAGCCCTGTTGGGAGGTTTGACCTGGAAAGAGCCAATGTGCCCAAGCTGACTTGGCTGGTGGTTTATTTTCGCAGCTCCACTGCCTAAACTGCACAGCCAGGATCCCTGATTTAGATTAACATCAAATAGACAAGGAGGAGCTTTTAAAGGACCTTATAACAGGCACCTAACTCTGGGCTGTTCCCTTGACCCTTGAGCTGACCATTTGAAGCACAAAATACAAAGGAAAATATTGGGGGAAGGGGAGAGAAAAGAAACCATATGCAGAATGCTATAGATTTGTCTCAGACTCAGTGATGTAGGAAAAGGTCTAACTTTGAAAACCTCCATGATTCAAAGAAACCCGTGCAGCTGCATATCACAGCTCAGAAGATCATTTTCCACTGGCCCACCCTGCGCAACTCTTAGCCACAATCCCTCTTCTCCACCCTTCTCCCCAAAATCATAATGAGGAGTGTCACTTCTGAAATGAACTGATCTCTTGGGCCACCCAAGTTCATTTGGATGCATAGGTCTCATCTTCACCTTGCCAAGAACAGCGCCTGACACATAGTTTTCTCTCAATCATTGTCATTATTACGATTTTAATGCTCTAGGTATTGTAGTGATCAAGATCACTGCTTTTAGGGCCAGATTGCCTGGGTTCAAACTCCATTTACAACCTAGCCGCATGGCCTTGGGCCGCAACTAACTGGGCCTCAGTTTCCTCATCTGTCAATGGGGATAGATAAAGATAGCATCTGCTTCATAGGGCTGTTCTGAGTTTTACCTGCGCTAACATAGGTCAGACACAATGCAGTTACTGGCATATAACATATAAGCACTCAAATCTTATCAACAGAAGGAGATCGATTGCAGCATTATTCACAACAGCCAAGATGTGGGAACAGCCTAAATGTTCATGACAGATGCATGATAAAGCAAATATGGTCTATACATACAATGGGCTATTATTAGCCTTAAAAGGGAAGGAAATCCTGCAATTCAGACAGCGTGGATGAACTTTGAGGACATTATACTAAGTGAAATAAGCCAGTCACAGGACAAATATTGCATGATCCCATTTACATAAGGCATCTAAGTAGTCAAACGCGTAGGATCAGAGTAGAGTGGTGGTTACTAGGGGCTGGCGTTGGGGGCGTTGCTAATTAATGGGCATAAAGTCTCAGTTCGGTAAGACAAGTTCTAGAAATCTGCTGTACAACATGCACTTATAATGAACCATACTGTAGTGTACACTTTAAAATGTGTTAAAAAGGGTAGCTCTCATATTGTGTTCTTAACCACAATGAAATAAAATTTTGAAAAACTAGAGACCAGGCCAAAGCTCATTGCAACCCTGGTCTCAGAGTGCATGTCGCAAGCCTGTAATATTGGTGCGCTGTGCCAGTGACATTGCCAAGGGCCAACTGTGTTCAACGTAGGCGTTTTACAGGTGTTATATTTAACGCTCACCACACTCTTGAGAAGGAGGTTTTCATACTGGTCCTCCTTTTACTATTGGAAAGAGGCGGACAGGACTTCAACACAAGTTTCCTGACTCACTTCCCCGAGGCCTCCCGAGGCCCAGCCTCCAGTCCTCCTGGCATGAGGGGCTCCTGCATTAGCCCAAAGGACACTGCTCAGCTTCCCTGCCACACGCCTGAATTTAAATGGCCTGAATACCCACGCTTAGCAGTGTTTGCAGGGCACACCTCTCTCTCTCTCTCTCTCTCTCTCTCTCTCTCTCTCGTCTCCTTTTCCCTTGGGCCTCTACTGGCCTGGGGTCCTGAGAAACTAAAGCATCCAAAAACCACCTTGAGAGGGAACCTGGGAAAGTTCCTCGAGGCAGCAAAGGCCTGGAGTGGGGCTGGTGAATGGAGGATTTTGAGCAGGAAAATGACAAGATCAGATTTACACCCCTTTCACATTTCATTTTTTTTCCCATGTTGAGCATTTCTCCTTCTTCTCGCTTTATTTAGAACAGCCAGCACTCACTGGGAAGACATCAAGATCTGATTAACATGTCATTCCTCTCAAGAGTTTTTGCTGTTTTGTTTTGTTTTGTTTTTAATAGCTCCTAGAAGGAGGAAACCAAAGGAACGAATGTCCACCAGAGGAATTTCAACTCCTGTGACCCCAGGAAGGAGAGATGGGCGGCAATGACACCTTCCCAAAGCAGTTCTCCTCACCCTCCTCCACCCAGTGGATGGTGGATCAGGATATCCACCACCACCTCCTTGCTCTGAGTTCCAGAAGGCTATTCGACCTCTGGAGCCAACCTCTATTTCCACCGGGGTTCCTAACTCATGGAATGGTCCCAAAATCGATATGGACATCAAATGCCTATCACGTAGTAGTGCTACACACATGAGTTTCCTTCCTAGAAGTAATTCTCAACCCTGGATGCATCTAGGGCCCTGCCTGGTCCTCATGCTTGGCAGCAATTGGCACCCCCTTGGGGAATTATACAACACCCATGCCTGGGCTCCACTCCCAGAGAGCCCAACTTAGTTGGTCTGGGCTGTGGCCTGGGTATCGGACTTTTTAAAGCTTTCCAGATGATACCAATATGCAGCAAATTTAAGAACGCTGCTCTAAGGAATTTTAAAAGAAGATATCTGTGCCCAGGTACTACCCCTAAACAATTAAAGTAAAATATCTGGGGACTGGGCTCCAGAGCTTTGTAATGTATCATGCATATTTTATTCCATCCTCATATAAGGATATGGAGACACACACACACACACACACACACACACACACACACACAGAGAGAGAGAGAGAGAGAGAGAGAGTGAGAAATTTTCCACTACAGTAAAACCTTGGATTGTGAGTAACTTGTTTTGCGAGTGTTCCACAAGATGAGCAAACATTTCTAATACATTTTAACTTGGTAAACAAGCGATGTCTTGCAATAGGAGTAGTTTGTTTCCGGAACGAATTATGCTCACAAACCAAGATATTACTGTATTTGTTTTACAAAAAATGGGGTCACATCACACACACCCATTTCTGGATCTCCCTATTAACACTTCCTCTTAACACTTCTTGTTATCAACAATTCCTGTAGAAGTCTCTCCAGATCAACTAATATTCTAATACATTCTTTTTTTTCTTTTTTTTTTCTTTTGACATAATTTCAGATGTACAGAAACACTGTGAGAACAGTGCAGAGGTTTTCCATTTACCCTTTAGTAGATTCCCCAAGTGTTAACCCACTAGGGTCTTTGCTTCATGCTTGGGGATGCTTTCAGAGCTCCTCAGGCGGCTTTCATGCAAGGCCCCCAGTTGTTTTGAGACTTCAGGCACTGTTTGTGAAACTCCTGACCCTCGTGAGGGGTCTGTGCATTAGAGCAGCTGTGAAAGGTGGGTGAGAGGGTAGGCTCAGAGTACGGCTGCCTAGGTTTAAATTCTGGCTCCTTTGCTTCCCAGCTTTCTGTGCCTCAGTTTCTTCAAATGGAAAATGGAAAATGGAGGTGCTAACTCTGAAGGCTGTGCAAGGACTGTGTAGGATTACTTAGTCTAGTACTTGGCACACAGTAATTACTCAATACAGTGCACTATTAACATGTGTTGATCCTTACCATGGCTCATCTATGAAATAAAATGGTTTGAAGTTCACCATCAAGACCTATAAGCAAAATTCTCTGTGAACCCAGAGCCACTAAAATCTTTTAGAAAAACAAGGGAGTTGTCAGCCTATAAAGAGTCATAAATTTAGAAACAGGAGCCCCTTTTGAAAATGAAACTAGCAAGAATCAATAAATAATATCTGTCACAGTGACTCACCGTAAGAGATGTTTGGCTTGTATTTGTGGATGGTGGCCTCGGATACACCCAAGTGTAACCTCAGTGTGCAGAATGTGTCACTGGGGCGAGAAGGTAATGAAAGGAGGTCTATCCTCATGAACTGACTGGTAGCGGGGCCAAAGTAATACCGGAACAGCAGGGTCACGAGCCTTTGCCTGTGGGAGTCAGGCAGCATATACCTGTGTGAAGCAGGCCAAGTATAAGTTCATAGGGACAAGGAGACCATCGTCACCTGGAGAGCAAGTTTTCCCTCCAGGGGCCAGCCAGCTGCTCTCTAGTCCAAGGCCAATTGGGAGTGTGGACCCTTCCTTGCCACATGTTCCAACCCTTCCAAAGGGGCTGAAACTTTATGTCTTTTTGAAATTTTATTTTATTGGGGACAGCCATGGTCATTGATTACACATTGCTTTCATGCTACAATGGCATAGTTGGCTCTTTTAAGGAGGATGCGGCTCACAGTGGCCCATGTGGAAATCGAATCAGCAACCTTAGTGTTATCAGCACCACGCTCTAACCAACTGAGCTAACCAGTCATCCCTGAAACTTTACATCTTGATGCGAAGTTTCCCCAAACCAAAATATTTTCAAATTTCTCCATTTTTAAAAACTCCTCTGCAAGCAAACTGCGAGCAGCTTCTGATCATGTGAGTTGAATATATAGGGTTTGGTTCGCAGGGAAGATATGAAACAGAGAAAGAAGATATAAGAATCTATGTTTCTCTGGGTCTCTTCGAGGAAGAGGGGCCCTATCTGATGGATCTAGGTCACCAGGAAAGTGTATCTGCTCTGTAGTGGGGTAGGGACGGTTCAATTCAGTTCCTGAGACATTTCTTGAGCACCTATTCTGTGCAAAGCCATTTTTGTTCTCCCAGGAGCCTCGGGTTCCCTTCTCCTTGCTTATATTCTCCCAAGCTGTCTGCTGACTACTAATTTAGCTTCTGAGTTACCTTGCTAATGAGAAGGCGCTTTTAAGGGGAGCCGCTATCCCCACTGCAAACAATAGAACAAGACTGTCCAGGAACCAGTCTCTTCTTCTCCTAGAACTTAGCTCTTTCTGTGCCATAGAAGCACGATGAGAAAAAGGAACCTTTTGAAGTAAGATATGAGTTCTGGTTAGAGTAGCAATAATACAAGAACATGAAAAGCATATTATTTTAACAAACCATACCTTTACCATTCCATGCCAAGCAATTGAAAAACATCTAGCTATTTCTAATCAATCAAAGCCATCTGAGTTCACCTAAAAATGGAAAATATTACACATTGCACAGAAAACCAACATTCTGTGATGTAAACAATGAAAAGGGGACTTTCCGTTTTCATAAAGAGGCAGATTTTATAACCTGAAACCCCCTCCTGCTACAGCCGTGTACACAGGCTAGGTAAAATATAATCAGAATCCTTTTAACTACATGGCAGAGCTAGCAAAAAAGAAGGGGAATCCTCAGGGACCAGAAACAAAGAGGAAGGTGACAGCCAGAAGAGAATGCATGAAAGCTGATGCCTCCATTGATTGCCCTGGGAGGAGTCCTTGGTTTCAGTAATCCAGGGGCCTGGGTGTTTACCCCCAAAGAGTGACCAGAAAAAAAAAGCCCTGGGCCCATGTCAGGAGGGAAGTGCCACTGAGAGCCCCCTGCACAACCAGGACAGATGAGCCAGGAAGCAATGTAGCCACCAGGACAGGTAGCTAACACAGAAAGAAGTGTGACGGTCTTGGTCTGGGCTCTGGGTGGGTCTAACGCATCGACTGAGAACTGGAAACCAGGGGCCTGCACCACAGTTGCATTTGGTGTTTAAATTTGCCTTACCTTGAATGGATTCCAAATGCTCAAGATAAGAATTAATGTGAAACCTTGTCACTGGCCCAAAATAATCCTGGGTAACCCGGCAGGAGCAAATGAGAAAGGGCTCTGAGGGGACCCATTATTAATCAAGTCCTCATAAGATCCCCACAGACAAAGTCCCCTGAAATGAGCTCACAATTCAAAATTATAAATTGTACAAGGAAGAGTCTACCCATCATGCCCAAGAGTGAGCAGACACAACTACCACAAGAGCTAAAGATAATCTAACAGTCTGACAGGGATAAATTATTTTCGATGATTAAAATATAAAAGAAGGGGCTGGCCGAGTGGCACGTTGGTTAGGAGTTGGCTTGGGACGCCAGCTATGAGAAGCAGAGCCCTGGTTCGGATCCCACATGAGGGCCAGTGACACTGCACCCTCTACAGCTAAGATGGTGATCAACAGCTCTACCTGGAGTTGGGCTGCAGTGGGGCTGGCCAGAAGTGGGCATGTGCTTTTGTGAGCTGCCGTGAACCCCCATGAGCGGCTGTCCAATGGCCAGTGACCAACTACCTCACCCGGGAAGAGCGTAATGATCATACCAACATGGGCCAGTGAAGCAACATCCTCCACAATTAGATTGAAGAACAAAAGGACAGCAACTTATCTGTTCCCCTCCCCCAATTCCCCAATAAAATCTTTTAAAAAACTAAAACTAAAAATAAAATAAAAAATATAAAAGAAGGATACAAAAACACAAGACACTATTAAAGGGGGAAAAGCACTGTGAAAAAAGTGGAGAATTTTCCAGAGTTGATGAAAGACATAAATTCTCAGACTGAGGTAGCACAGCACACATTCTGAACAAGACAAACCCAATGAATATATGTTCTCACACTGCATTCTCATCCTGAAAATTGTCACTTGTACTATACACTCATTTCCTTCAAAGTGGCATAAAAAAGAACCATTACAATAATAACAAGAAAATTTGTATTTACTGGAACACCCTTGTTGCTGGGGATGGGTGCAGTAAAATCACTTACTATCAGGACTTATTATCAGGGTGAGCAGACATCTACAGACACTAAAGGAGGGTTGGAGCAACGGCCCTGTTCAAGAGATGGGGCAGTGTCACTGTGCTGACCACACTTTTCTTTTTCAAATTTCTCCTCAGGCTGTTTATCTGGAGTTTTGTGTCTGTAGGGTACTGGCAGGAAACAGATGGCCCACTGCAACTGAAATGGAGGAAGTTTAAGAAAGAGACTATTTACAAGGACACGAGTAGGATTTAGGAAAGCCAGAGGGACAGTGCAGTTCGGGGGGCCAAGGTGGGAAGCCATGACCACCCCTGGGTCTGAAGGACAGGACAAGGGTGGAGCCTGGACCGCAAGAGGCAACTGCATGGCGAGGGCTGCCTGGTAGGAGCTGTAGCCCTAGACAGAGCCATGCAGCAAGCTGCACTAAGGGAACAAACCCAACACAACCGGGACCCCTGGTTTGCCCAACAGACTTTGTTTATCTCCATTGTTCTTTCTCAAAAGTGTCCCAGTTTAGACCATAAGTAATTTGATCACCCGCACAAGGGAGCCTGTGGGGACAGTCCATAGGATCAGCTTCCTGGGGAACAAAACAAAGCAGAGAAGGAGGGAGAATGTATTGGGGGTGGGGGAGAGCGATGGAAGATACTCAGGATGCTCATCTCTGCTCAGTTGTAAATGGGGCTTTTGTTACACAGCTTTATTGAGATGTAACTCACATATCATAAAACATACCCTTTTGAAATATACAATTCTGTGATTTTTTAGTATATTCTCAGAGTTGTGCAAACCTCACAACTGATTTTAGAACAGTCTCAGCAGCCCTGTAAGCCACTCCCCACCTGTTAGCAGTCGCTCTCCATTTCTCCCCCAACCTCTCCTCTCCACCCCCAGACCTAGCTAGGCAAAACCACTAATCTACTTTTTATCTACAGATTTGCCTATTCTAGACATTTCATATAAATGGAACCATGCAATACCTGAACTGTTTTTGCCTGGCTTCTTTCACTTAGTATGTTTTCAAGGTTTATCCATGTTGTAGCATGTATCAGCTTTTCATTCCTTTTTATGGCTGAATAATATCCCATTGTGTGAATACAGCATATTATGTTTATCCATTCATCAGTTGATGGACATTGGAGTTGTTTCCACTTTTTGGCTATTATGAATAAAGGTGCTGTGAACATGCATATATGAGCTTTTGCGTGGTCATACATTTTTAATTCTCTTGGATATATATACCTATAGTAGAATTGCTGGGTCATATGGAAAATCTGTTTGTAACCTCTTAAGGACCAAACTGTTTTCAATAAAAAAAATTTTTTATTTCATTAATTCATAAAGTTTTTCACAATACGAAGTAGCTTTGATGGAATCTTTGTTGATCTATTCATAATAGTGACACCATTCATTTGCATCAAGAAATCTGGCTGCTGTGTCATCCCCAACTAGTCATTGGTAGTGTGGTAAATCTTTCTGGTACTTAGCATAGCACCCACAGCAAATTGTTTGATTCTAACAGTAACATGATTTTAGACATTTAAAATGTCATTTTAGAACCATCTCCCTGTTTCGATATTTCTAGCACTAAAACTCCAAAGTAAACAAAATCCTACTGTTGCCAATTAACATGCTGTCTATACATCTGTCTCTTATAAGTTTGGCTAGCAGGAGCCTGTCAGTCAGGGTCAGTTAACCTGAGATTCACTGGTAAGATGCTGGACCTGCAAAGCTGCATTCTGGTTTGTTAGAAAGCGGAGCAAATAATATGGCTCAAGAATTAGGTAGGCACTGGGTTAAGACGCTGAGCACCAGCAATTTAGCATCTGTCGTCTTTGCTCTGCCCACTTTATGCATTTAAGTAACTTAGGTGGCTTGGGGCTTCCTGACCCCAGCAACCTCACAAGCGTGCCTACCATTTCAGAAGGTTTTGTCAGGCAAATGCAAGCTTCCTTCTCCTGTGTCTTGAGCTTCTCTTTGAAATCAACACAAAAGCAGGGGTCGGTGGGGAGCTGTCTTTAATGAGGGGCAATATGTTTGGGTGGAATGGATATGGGTTTCGGAATCATAGGAATTCAAGTTCATATCCTAATGTTTCTATATTCCATCTGTGTCCGTAAGCAAATTACTTGGCCTGCCCATGCCATCACTGGTAAAAGGCGATCGATAAAGCGCACTTATAGTTACCAATTTATGTTGTCTCATCTCTTCCCTTTCTCCCTCATCCCCACCCCCGTCCCATCTAGCAATCATCAGTTTTTCCTCTGCGTCTCTGAGACTATTTCTGTTTACATTACTTTTATTCAGTTCTTTAGATTCCACATATAAGTGAGATCATATGGTATTTCTCTTTCTCTGACTGAGTTATTTCCCTTAACATAATGTTCTCTAGGTCCATCCATATCATTGCAAATAGTACGATTTCCTTCTTCTTTATAGCTGAGTAATACTCCCATTGTGTAAATGTACCATAGTTTCTTAATCCAGTCGTCTACCAATGGGCATTTCGATTGTTTCCAAGTCTTGGCTATTGTAAATAGCGCTGCAATGAACATAGGGGTGCATATATTTTTTCGAATTAGTGTCTTGGGTTTTTCTGAATAAATACCTAAGAGTGGAATTACTGGGTCATAAGGTAGTTCCGTTTCCAGTTTTTTGAGATACCTCCATACTGATTTCCATAATGGCTGCACCAATCTGCAGTCCCACCAATAGTGCACCAGGGTTCCCTTTTCCCCACAACCTCGCCAGCACTTGTTGTTTGTTGATTTATTGACGATAGCCATTTTGACCGGGGTAAGGTGGTATCTCATTGTGGTTTTAATTTGCATTTCCCTAATGATTAGTGAGGTTGAACATTTTTTCATATGCCTGTTGGCCATCTGTATGTCCTTTTTAGAGAAATGTCTCCTCATATCCTCTGCCCATTTTTTAATTGGGTTGTTTTGTTTTTTTGGTGTTGAGTTGCAGGGACAGAAAAGACAGTCTAGGGAATATAATCAATAATGTTGTAAATATTTTTTAAGGGGCCAGATGGACACATGTCTTGTTAGGGAGATCACTTCATAGATGGTGTAGAGGCCTGACCACTGCACTGTACATCTGAAGCTGTCGTTGAATAATATTATATGTCAACTATAATTTAATACATATATAGTCATGGGATGTGGAGTAGAGTGTAGGAATGGAGTCAATGAAATTTTAATAGATGTGTATGATATTGGGGGTGGGGGGGCAGTGAATGGGCAAGAGGGGTTGTCACTTTGTGGGGGGTGAAAAGATAACTATTGCATTGTTTTGTACACCTGAAACTAATAAATAAAATAAATAAATAATAAAAATTAAAAAAAATAAAGCCCACTTATAAATCTTGGGGAGTAGTGATAATGAGGTCACCAAGCCTACCCTGCAACAGGCACTCAGAAGCGGGGGTGTTCTTCTCACCAAGATACTGCTGGCATTCCCTCTTTAGATTCAATAAGGGAGGTTATGTTTGGGGTAACCGGGGTGAATTTAGGTCTCTGAGCCAGGAGGCATTTCATCAATTGTTTCAAAGCAGTTCTGCCTTGTTTACTTTTAATAATGGGTTTGTTTGCCTTTAATAAGAAGCACCAGACCCAGCCCTCCTATTTTCTGAAGCTTGTGAGCAAATGATGCTTGTGGGCTGGAGCTCAGGAGTCATCTTTATAGCCACAGGTGGCCAGCGGCCACAGGCGACAAGCGAAAACAGGTTGTGTTCAGGGAAACATTTCTTTTGCAGAGCTTAATGGTACTTACCTGCGATCCTATCTGCCAGCTTCAAAGGTGGCGGCAAGCATTACCCAACTACTAAGCACAACGCCCCCTGGCTCCTTGTCCCTAAGGCAGGATTGAGGCTACCCAGTAATCGCTCCAACCGATGCCCATCAGGAGATAGAGGGAGAAGAAAGGACATGCCCACCTGAGCTTAACTAGCCCTGTGATCTCAGAGGAGTCACAGATCCTTGCAGGGCCTCACTTGCTTCATTTATAAAATGAGAGGGTTGGTCCCTTCCAGGTGATGTGAAAGGTGTCCGTCTTCCACATGACTCTGGCTGACCTCTAGACCTGGTTTTAGATACATAGGGGTATGTGTCTGTCTCTGCCGGTATGGGTGCGCTTATGCTTTGGAAACATCTGGAAAAAGAGATGAGGGAAGAGATGGGTGTTTGCTTCAGGCAGTAACTCAAGGAGGCATGCACAGTGAAAGTAGAAAGGCACTTCTCAGACAAAGCTTAACTTTCCCTCTACCCAGTACTTGGGTAGTTGATTTCAGTTGACCCTTGAACGACACTGGAGTTACGGGTGCTGACGCCCTGTGCACTCAAAAATCCATGTATAGCTTTTGATTCTCCTGAATCTTAACTGCTTATAGCCCACTGTTTACTGGAAGCCTTACCCAAACCATAAAGTCAATCAACACATATTTTGTATATTATACGTATTATATATTGTGTTCTTACAAGAAAGTAAGCTAAAGAAAAGAAAATGTTATTAAGAAAACTGTAAGAAGGAGAAAATATATTTCCAGTATTGTACTGTATTTATCAATACCATACATTTAAAAAAATCAGCATGTAAGTGGACCCCTGCAGTTCAAACCTGCACGGATTATGTAAATACAAACAGCTGGAATTCCCCCCACCGCTAGACAAAGCGGGGTAAACACTACCCATTAGCTTGATCCAACTGCAACTGGAATGCTTCCTTTCCCCCAAAACTTGTTATTTATATTTACTTTACCCTATTTTAACCTAAACATGCTGAAGTAGGAGAGGCCTATCCATCTCACACCTCCTATGGACTTGTGTTTTCTAGAAAAATTCAAGACCGATCACAAAATGAACACAAAGTGCTTCCTCATAATCTAAATGTTTCTGACAGGGAGCTTAATATTTCAAAGGACAACCCATGTGCTTATTGGTCATAGCTGTTTATTTGAAATGTTTTCTTTATCCTAAGTTGAAATCTTTTACCCTTGTTGAAGTGAATTTTTTTTAAGGATCTATAATCAAAGTTCCATGTTTCTTTAAACATTATCTCTCAGAGGAGAAATGGAAACAACCATACAATTCTTGTACTTTTTGGCCACTGGATCGCCATAACTATTACTGTTATAGAAATTATATTCTCTATATTATATTCTCTATATATTTACATATGCTATTCTATAATATAATTTATGTTTACAGTTTAATTTATAGTATAATATAGAATAATAGTTTGAAAACTAGATTATAAAAATTCAAATTTAGAAAGAACAGTTCTCTCAGGGGACATATTCATGAAAATGGAAAGATCCTTTATCAAGTAATTTCCCCCGAGGGCCTTTAAATAGCAATCTCCCCCATTTTGATTCAATCTGTAGCAATCCCTTTTAGCTACATGACTGGACCAGCGTATTGTGTAAAAGGAGGTAAACTGTCTTGGTAACCATGCGGCTCTCTCTTTTTTTCCACCTTGCTACTAATTCACTTGGCCATTAATCGGGCTTCTCCCCGGAGACCATTTGATCTGTCGGCAGGATGGGCAGGGAGTTAGGGCTGCTCTCCCAGCTGCGATGGCTTTTCCAGGAGCAGATAATCCAAAGGGACAATGTAATTATGACAGAAACGATTAATTGAATAACTCGCTTGAAAATTGTGTGCCGCTTCAAAGACCTACTAGCTGATCCAGGAAGACTGTAGGCTGTAGCCTGGCTGAGAACAATGTGGGGTGGGGAGGGGTTGTTTTTAAGAGAATCTCGTCAATGGATTCCTGAAAATGCTGGAAGCAAGGTTCCAGGCAGTAACAGTTCTATAATCCCGATCATATTCATTTACGTTTGCATAACTCTACACTGTTTATGAAGCGTTTTTACAAATATGGTCACAACTCTCACGTCAATCCAGGGGGCTGGATATGAAAGGGCTAAATTGTACTGGCATTCCAGAAGCAGAAGCAAGAGTGGAGTTTTTTGACTTCCCAAAGGCACATGGCTAGGAAGTGGTAGAGTGGCACCAGAACCTAGGACTTCTTCTTTTTTTTTTTTTTTTTAAGATTTTATTGGGGAATTGGGGGACGGGAACAGCGTTGGGGAATCGGGGAAGGGGAACAGACAAGTTGCTGTCCGTTTTGTTCTTCAGTCTAGTTGTGTAGGACGTTGTGTCACTGGCCCATGTTGGTATTATCATTGCGCTCTTCCCGGGCGAGGCAGTCACTCACCAGCCATTGGACAGCCGCTCACCGCGACTCACGGGCAGCCCAGCTCCAGGTCAGGCTGTTGTTCACCATCTTGGCTGTAGAGGGTGCAGCATCACTCGCTCTCATGTGGGATCTGAACCAAGGCCCTGCTGCTCAGAGCTGGTGTCCCAAGCCAACTCTTAACCAACGCACCACTCGGCCGGCCCAGTACCTAGGACTTCGAATTCGAAATCTATGTTAGCAGCGCTCTGTGCTGTCTCACTAGAGCATCACAGCTAAGACTACCTTGTTGAACTCCTCTTACCTAGGAGAAAAGAGCACACCCACCAAATACTCGGCTCCATGCCTGGCAATAATCTGGCCTTTGGGGCCATGGAAATCCAAGCAAGGTGCTACCACAGGAAGCATGTAAGTCCCAGGAAACATACCGGCATTCTTTTCTATTTTAAAGCAATGGATTCCTTTATGTGGGCTGTGAAGAGAGAGACCTTCATGGGATTTATTGCAAGGGGTCCATTCAGCCTTATGAACCACCAAACCTTGTGTGTGGAGAGACTGAATTGACAAATGGACAATGGCCAGATCATAAAAAAACAAACAAAAAAACCCCAACAACTTTGACCTGCAATGTACCCAGGAAACTAACCCCTTATCTGCAATAAACCCAGGTAGCCTGCTGTCAGTCAGACTTGCAGGAAGCCAGATTGCTATCTTTAGTGACAATTCAGGAAGCTAAACAATAATTCAGCAAAAATTGGCCCCAAATGGCCAGGACTTGATTAATAACTGACAGTTTCCGTGATTTGTGCCCTTGCTTCCAACTTAGGACCAATCAGAGAAAGCAAAGCTTGCATCCCTAGCCAATAGGATACCCTGCTTCTAGTTAGCCCTCCTCCATTATCTGCGTACTAACAGCTTCCCTTCAGGGTGGACCTGAAGCCCTCCATTCCTTCCACTATACAGCTCTCCCACTCCTTGGCCTGCCTGTAAGTCTCTGCCAACATTCAAGTGATGGTGGCCAACTCCCTTGCCATTGCAAGCTCAGAATAGCCTTTGCTTTTCTCATTTGGTAGGTCGTCGTTTATTGCCACAGTATAATCAGGGATATAATATGGCTTGTTCATACACATATCATTCCCTTCAAGTATTTGTAGCTGCTGTTGTGATGTTCAGAACCCAAATTCATTTAGAATGCACAATGTCTATTATGGTATATGGCATCTCTGAAATTTTGTTGTGTGAAAGAGAATAAGATGCATCTATAAGGACTAGCTTGGAAAAATGCTAAGTGTAAAAGCAACTTGCATAACAGTATATATATTTTGACCCTGATTTGCAGACATAATAAAGAACTGAGCGATTAATAAATGCCCACAGTATTGGACGTGAGATTAAACAATAATAGCAACAACAACAAAAACTGCTATTCTTTGAACACCCAGTCCTCACAGCAACCCTACATTGTGGGTTCTATCATTAACCTCACTTAACAGGGAAAGGAACTGAGGTTAGGAGAAGTAATTGGCTCATGTTCATGACACTAGTAGGTGGTAGAGTTAGGGTATAAGCCCTGGACCATTGGACTCTGGAGCCTGGCTTTTAATTCTGGTTGCCATTTGCTTCTGTCAACACTTGTTCCACGTGGTCATGCTACAGGTGATACTGTTTGTGTTACAGTGGTGCTCTGGTTTTTATATTGGGTCGTCAGGAAAGTCATGACACATTTTTGCATTGCAAAACATAGAAAAATACATCATGACTGTCCCGACGACCCAATATTTTAGTGTGAGGACCAGAGTCCCATTGTAATTGTGGTTTGAGTAATTTCCATCGGGCTGAAGAAAGAAGCTATGGTCGATCAGAACCCAGGAGCCTGTCCCAGTCCAGATCCTGCCACCAGCTACCCATCTAGCTCTTAGGTTAGTTCCTTGTGGTAAGTGATTCCAACATATGCCCCTTCTCCTTCCTAGTTCTCTTGTGATTACTTGCTCAAGGCTGGTGGTCTGTAGTAATGACAACAGCAGCCAGTGTCACAAACTAAGACACACTGAATTGGCAATCTGTGTTCTGAATGCTTTATGAGTATTGTCTCATTTAAGCCTCACCTTCTCCCCACAAGGTGAATGCTAGTGGCATCTCCTTTATGATACTGGGGAAACTGAGGCATGGCGGCACTAAGTTGTCCAAGATCATGCAGCTGGTGTGATGGAGCCAGGACTCTACACAGGCAGTTTGACTCCTGAACCTGGGCTGCTCACTGCTTACCTCTCCACCCCCTGAAACATCAATTGTATGTGGGCAGAGGCCACGGCTGTCTGTTCCCCAGTGAATTCCCAGGACTACCCCAAGGCTTAGTACAGAGTACATGCCGCATGGGTATTTATGGAGTGAATGAATCAATGACTTCTACCTATCTTCACAGAGTCTAACACAATATCCCGTACACATTGGAAGGGAAACTACTCAGTGTTCCCAACTGGGTTAATCCGGTTTTCTCTTTAGTTTCTATTAACACCCAAAAAGAAAGCCTTCACTATATACAAACCGTCATTTGATTACCCTGCCTCCATCAGACTTTCGTTCATATTTACCTGATGTCTAACCATGCCCTTTGTTATAGTTGGACACCCTGTTGGATGACAAGGACCATTTGTTTCCACAGGTGCTAGAAGAAAAGATCACTTGCTTCTTTCCCACCCAGATCTATATCCATACTTGGCTCCTCTTTCTCTCTGGGTGGTTGTTTTTATTCCCCACGAAGTGGCTCTGCCATGAATGCTTCCAAAGAGCCATTGCCTGTGGGTCCCCTTCCTTTCTCTCTCTCTGGGGCTCGCACACGTCTCCTTGACACCATTTAGAGGTAGTGGTGCTAAGTTTACAGCGGCTCTGTGAACCCAGTTCGCACACACTGAATGCTACGGGATCCTGTTCGCTGCTGGCAGCTTTTTTTGGGTTGTTCATTTCCCAGGGATGGCATTAATAGCTTTTTCAGCCATCTCTGGGGATGTGGACTATTTTGCATTTGTAAGCCACCTTTATGGAAAGGGCCTCCAGGTTTGAAGTGTCCTGTGACCACTTATTCAGTGGAAGACGTGTCAAGGCCACGTTCATCAGAAAAAGGAAACGTGCGGCCAGCAAGTGTGACATTGTGAATGTCCTTGTGGCACTGGGTGTTCACGCAGGACTCCAGCGTGGCTGAAATAATGTCAGGAAAAAAAAGGGTTGTTTTTTTTTGTGGTTTTTTTTTTTTTATTGATTCTAAGAATTGTTCTGCTATCGCTTTAAAGTAGGGTGGAGGAATAAAAAGGAAGTGCAATTGTGTGGGGCAAGTCTCAGAAAAAAGGAAAGGAAGGAAGTGTTCAGTGTGAAGGCTGGAAGATTTTGCCTCTCCAAAGCAAGGGCGGGATCCACCCAAATCCCAAATTATCACCCGGCCACACCTCACTCCTGCTCATCAGGAGAGCAGGCCGTCGGGAGCTTCCGAACTGTAGTTCAGATCCCTTCTCAGTACCGGGCACCCTTTCACTACTTGACTCTCACAAGATTGCTATGATAAAGTTACTATTGACTAGTTTTTTTAGTTGGGGCAACTGACACTCGAGGAAATTCCACGACATAGCCAACATCACACCCCTAAGTGACTGCGTCACCATTCAGAGTCAAGGTTGCCTGACTCCAAATCCTGGGTTTCCCCTATCCCACCCGCCTTCACCACCCAGGTTCAGATAATGAAAGGCCAACAAATCAGGAACCATGACGATAAGGACGTGGTCCATTTCCTCAGTCTATCAGATGTCACACTCTCTG
>NW_017731428.1:3970296-3987895 GCF_001890085.2 Hipposideros armiger | reverse complement strand
GGACAAAGATTTCCAAGCACAGCTTGCCAAAAGAGTCTAGAATCTTTGAATTATATTTCCATGACCGAAGTTGAAGTCCTTCTTCCAGACTTACTGGCTATATGACCCTGGACAAGTTACTTAACCTGTCTAAACCTCAGATCCTTCATCTGCAAAATGGGAATAATAGTATGACCCACCTTATAGAGTTAATCAGAAAAATAAATGAAATAGTGTCTGTAAAAGTGCTTAGCACAGGCTTAACTCATGGCAAGTGCTCTGCAGCAATGGCTTTCCAGTGAGGGTGTGAGTTTGGGCAATTGAGACCCATCTGCCAAAGCAGCAGTTTTTTCATTTGTGAATCCTTCCTTTACAAGGCTGTTGTGCAGAGCACGCAATCAGCATTGACAAAATGTTCGCTCCAAGTCACTTCCACCCATGCCCATCCCAACATGGAACAGGAGGGAGGGTGCCCTTCATTCTCCCAGCCCCGCCCACCGATGGAAGAGGCATTCGAGAACCTAAAGGTTTGTTTTCCACATAATTAGGAATCTAGGGCAAAGAAACCCTGCCTAGGCTTACAACGACACTATGGTTGAGATCTGATAGTTGCAGACCAAGCAATCGAGCCTATGTGGTTCCAACCACTGTTGACCACACCGGGCTCTCAGACAACTACAGCCAGTGAGGCTGAAACTTCAGTTGGAATAAGAGAGGACAATGTACACAGGCAGCTGCAAAACATTCTGATTCATGTCTGTGAAACACACAATGCAAGCCAAGGCAGGGAAACCCTGCTGCATTTTCATAACTTACTGAGTTTTCCCCCCCTTTGGATGTTTACAGGTAGCGGGCTATTTCCTTTCTAGGTTGCAGGCCATTGTTTAAGATGGCAGTTGATGCGTTTGGAAGCTACTAGCTTGAAAAAGATTCACAGCCTGAAATATCCCTTGGTTTCCTGGTAGTGGTTGATGCATTAGTGGGTGTGTTTGGGGATGAGGGGGTCTATACTCTATGCCATTATTCATTTCTATAACTGAAGCCCCTAGCACAGTGCCTAACATAGAGTCAGGGCTTAGTGGATGTTGAAAGAGTGAGTGAAGGGAGGAGGAAGTCATTCACTAAACAGGTCAAAGCACAAAGAGCAAATTCTGACCAAAGTGCTTTATAGCCTATTGACAACTGAGAATTTCCAGGCTGGCCAGAGGCTTGCTTTATCATGTACTGATTTATACTTTGACACTTATTGACTTATCAAGGGGGAACCTGTTAGGGCCACTTGATCCTATTTTACAGTTAGGAGAGTGGGTGGTGTTTGCCCAAGCAGAATGACCATATCCCTGCAACTTGTCTTGTGTGTGTAACTGGTGAGTGTTCAAGGCCAACCTGGTCAGCTTGGGGACAGGAGCACAAAGCCACTGCTGCCGAGCCCTTCTGTAAGGTCATTGCATTCAGGTTAGGGATCATGATGGTATCCCCTGGCCTCCCTGTCACCTCATGCTTAGCAGCTCTTCTATCTGCTGTAATACAGTGGAACACAGGCTCAGAGGAGGTTGGATCTGGAAGGGCGACTGGAAGTGTATCCACGGGACATGCTGATCATGAGCATCACAATTATCTTGGATGTTGATTCACTTTACACATGAGGAAAATGGAGCCCAGACAAGTTAAGCGACTTCCCCAAGGTCACACAGCTAGTTTGCAACAGAAGGTGATAGATATGCTGCGGTATCATTAGAGCTCTAGTCTGTTTTATGTGTTGTCACAAAGCATTTTCATCGCCATGCTTCCGTTTGGTCTTCTCAGCTACTCTCCACGTGAGAAAATAGAAGTATTTGTTTTCATGTTAGGAAGAAATGCCATTTTTATTTATATTTCTGTGTTAGTGGCCAGACATGACCTTTCCAAGAAAGGTAATAATAGCCTATCTATCACCTTTGTGCAGATTAGAAGACGCCCTTTCTTCCAGGAGGATGTTGGCCTGTCACTTGTGACCTAAGTGCAGGGTGAACTTCAGCCCTCGCTTTCTCTCTTGGTTGAATGGCCTTAGGCAGTTTCCAACCTGCACAACTGTGCATGGCAGCCGTGCTCGCAAGGATGAGGAACTTGTCTTGTACTTTGGTTTGTGTCTGGCACAGAACTGGGCTCATAAGTGTTAAAAAAAAAAAGGTGACTGAATTTCTCAAGGCTACCTGGTTAATCAGTGGTAGAAGAGGAACGTCTGGTTCTAAGCATGGCCTCAGGCTGGAGGCTGCAAACTTGAACCTGGTATGCTGTTCCAACTCCAGCTCTTGGGGAACTGACCAGTATCACTTAGTTCTCCAGAAGTAAAGCACCTTGGGGGGACCCCTGAAAACCAATTTTCAAAGTCAAGGCTGGATTTGTAGTGCCCGCACCCCAGAAGTGAGCACTGGGCAGTGTAGTTGGAAATAGTGTGATACGCCTAACCTTTTCAAGAATTCAAATTCCAGGGCTGGCCAAGTGGCGTGATGGTTAAGAACTGGCTTGGGATACCAGAGGGCCCCGGTTCGGATTCCACATATGAGGACCAGTGACACTGCCCTCTACAGCTAAGATGCTGAACAACAGCTCAACCTGGAGCTGGGCTGCCATGAGTCGCCGGCAACGGTGTAGGCTGCAGCCCCTGTGGCAGTGGGTTGCCATGGGCTACCGTGTGTAGCCAGCAGCCAGCATGAGCGGCCGGCAGCCGCAGTGAGCGGCCATCCTGAAGCCGGCAACGGATCTGCCTCGCCCGGGGAAGAGCGCAATGATGGTGCCAACTTGGGCCAGTGAAGCAACGTTCTCCATAACTACACTGAAGAACAAAATGACAGCAACTTGTCTGTTCCCCTTCCCCCAATTCCCCAGCACTGTTCCCATCCCCCAATTCCCCAATAAAAATCTTAAAAAAAAAAAGAATTCAAATTCCAGCCTCTGTGTGGTGTTTTGCAGAAGTTACCTAAGAGCTTTCAGACACAGAACAAAGCCTCCGCCCTCACTCCATTCCTACCTCCACCACCTTGAAAGGTATAAATTCCAAAGAAGTTTCCTGGGCGGCCCCACCTGGCCCATAATCAAGGCAGTGACACTTTGGCCTCGTAATAAATGTCCAATTCTTAGCCTTTTTATTACACTGCTCGACTCTGAGATGTGCAACACAGTTATCCCAGACATGTGGCCTGCTGATCCTCAGCTGCCCCTGAGAAGGACCTTTCCATCACCCAGGGATGGGACATTCTCAGCTTCAGCTATAATAATGGCAACAGCCAACTGTTAGCGAGCTCTCCTCAGGGGCCAGGCCTTGAGCTCAGGGCTTTACTGGGTCATCTCATTTCATCCCCATGGTCACCCTGCGAGTAGGTGTCATTGTGCCCATTTCACAGATGAGGAAACAGAGTCAGGGGAGTTAAGTAACCTGCTTAAGCTCACACAGCTAGTAAGTGGTGAAGCCAGGGCTCAAACTCACACCCCAGGGCGTCTGGCCGCCAAGCCTGTGTTACTAACGCTCGTACTGTACTCCCCTGAGCTTTGCTGAATGGCACGCCATAGTACCAGATGCTGGGCACGAAGGCCTGAGGACAGCCCTGTCTTTTCTGGGCTTGTGTTCGCTTTGCTGTATTTATTGCGTGCTTGCTATGTGTGCCTAACACCGTGCTAAGCAGCTTTTGGGGATTTACACGCATTCTCTTGTTTAATTCTCACAGCAAACCTGTAAGTACCATTGGCCCACTTTCCATGTGACAAGGTCAAGTCACTCACTCAAGGAGAAAGTGGGATTCCAAGTCCAGGCCTACATGACTCCAAAGCTTATTCTCACCCAAAAGCACCATATTTCTCAAGGGATGGTCCACAGACCCGCCTCATCAGAATCTGGTGGTGCATGTAGAAATGCAGATTCCTGGGCCACAGGGTGCTGAATCAGTACCTCTGACAGTGGGGCCAGGAAATTAGTTTTCCTGCCAAGGCCCCATATGTACACTTACGTTTAGAATGCACTTCCATATCTAAGTGCTGGTCGCATGGGCACATTCAATTTTGAAAATGCGTGGAGTGGTACATTTCTGATTTATTACTCTTCTATACGTCTGTTATAATTTAATGAAAAGTTTACTAAAAAAAAAAACACCCTCTTTTCATATAGGGCATAGTCTCTTTACTATGAGCCCTTGGCTCCCTTTTATAGTCTGTCTCACACACCGTCACGTTGTTAAATTCCCAACATGAATTCGCATGGGACCCCACAGTGCATTGGGCCTGAAAAATCAGGCTACGAGAATGTCCCAGAATCACCCCTTCCCTGCCTAACGCTGTCGCGTAAAGGTTACCTACCGGCAGCTCTCATTTGCTTCTCTCCAGATAATTCCTCCAAAATAGATCACCCGAGTGCCTCACTCTGTAAACTTCCATCATGTTCTTCCAACCCTGAAACCCAAATCCGTACAAATCGGTCCCTGGGGGTCCTGCTTTTGGCTAATCATCCAAGTTTCCACCACTGGGTCATAGGGGTGGTCCCGGGGACTTCACTTTGGGGGCTTATTCCGTCGGTGAATCACTCTTTGACTAACTCTGTCCACCGTTTTTGGTTTTTTCTCCTCACCTTTAACACTTGGTGAGGGTTTTCCTCCTCCTCTGACTTCCTTTTCTTCTTCTGCAACCTCCACAGAGCCCCACTTAGAAATACCCTTACTCTTCAACCTCCATTGTGGCTCCATTTCTTTCTTTCATTCATTCACTTGTTTATAGACATTTATCCAGCACCCATATGCACCAGGAACTCCACTAGGAAAGAGAATTGACAAAATAAATAGGATGTGACCCTTTTCTTCCTGGAGGGTAAAGTACGTTTCAAAGTCTCTTTTGACAAATGTGTGGCAAAATTCGGGAGTTACTTCCTTCAACAGTAATTTTGCTGGTGGTGAGGATACTAAGAAGAGGACGAGGGAAAGCAGATGGTGTTTTTGAGCCTTTCTCCATGGCAAGCCCTCTAATGATCACTGTACATGTATTACTTAATTCGCTCAACAACCCCAGGAGGTAGGTACTACCCATTATTTTCATTGTACAGATGAGGAAATATAGGCCCAGAGAAGTTGAGTAATTTTCTGCAGTTCACACAGTTTATAAAGGCTGAACCCTAGAGTTGATCTGAAGTCGGACCCCAGAGACAGGTCTCTTTAATATTCTCTTTGAATCCTCAAAACTGTCAAATGAGAAGTATCAGAAGTTCAAGGAAAATGGAGTGAAAGAGACAAGACGAAAGAGAGATGAGATACAAGGACAGAATTTTACTCTGGTTGGCTTCAGAATAAGAGGATCTGAAATATACATTGGCTGTAGAAATGTGGTCCTAGCTGTCCTGTCTAAAAGATAGCCTTTCCCCCAAATCATAGAAATGCAGAATCTCAGGTTTGAGAGGGATTCTGATGTGGTGTAACCCAGGCCTCGTTAGATGCCAGATCTCTTTATGAGCTTGTCACCAAGTGCTCATCCAGTCTGTCTGGAATATATCCAGGGATGGGACTTCACTACCTTATGAGATAGCTTATTCCATTTATTATAAACTGATGTGATGGATATATTGGTTTTGCCTGCCCAATAACCCTTCCTCCTTCTTTTGGTAAGAGCATCCCAAATTTCCTTCGGGCAACTGCCTATACCCATTTCAAGTAATTCTACTAGAGGCAGTGTGGGAGTGGATATATGACTGCAAGTTAGGTCAATCAGACTGTCTCTCGTGGGGATCTGAGTCTGGCCCCAAGGGACACCAGGATAGAGAACTGATGGAACCAAGTCACAGCAAAGAGAGACCACCCATAAAGGTCCCAAGCATCTCGGGGACGTCTGACCTTCCTCGGCCTTCCCTTAAATTCTGCGAGCAATCCTTCTGCGAAATCATTTTTTTTTTTGCCTGTTCTGTTTACTTGCCAGAGTTGGATTTTGATGCTTGCAACCAAAATACCTGAACTGATTCTATCCACTTGTATTTTCTTTCTGTTGGGTTGCATTATTAAATGTGTTTCTGCATCATGAACATCATTCGCACACATGGTTTAACAACATTTTCAATTGGTACACAAGGGTAATTTCAAATGGTACGTCCCCCTGGTTCCACTCCCTGGAGGTAACCCCTGCTAATAGTTTCTTGTGTTCCCTCCAGAAAGTTCTGTTTAATTTATTAACAGCTCTGACTGTTAGACATTTCTTCCTTAGACTGAATAGAAATCTGCCAGCCTGTGGCGTTCGTTCATTTTTGCAAGTTCTGGGTTTTGAGAACCACCAAACAGATTGTGATGACAGCTTAGCGAGTCATCAACAATCCTCATACCACATGCTGAATCTCCTCTCCTAGAGCCAGACACTCTTAGTTTCTTAAGCCATCACCCATGGGGCACAGTCAGGAGGCCCCTCACCATCCTGGCCCCTTTCTTCCAATTACACACTAATTTGCTGTACCTTCCCAAATTGGGGCGCCCAGAATTGAGCATGCTATTCCACAGTGATTTGATTCAGTAGAGCAGAACGCTTGCTGCTATTCTCGCCCTTCTTGCTCTCCTGTTAAACGCAGTCTGAGCTTCCCCAGTAACTTCTGTCAGCAGCCTTATTATCCCATTGACCTTATTGTCCACTCACACACACGCACACACCCACACACACACGCACGTGAGTGAAATCACATCTCCTTGATTCTGAATTTCTACTATTTGCTTTTTGAACCCAAGTACTGGAACACACACATCTCCACACTAAAGGTCTCTAGTGTGTAGATGCACGTTAAAATTTTAGGTATTTACTCAATGAAATATTATCGGTAAGGTTCCTGTCCCCAAGAGTGTCTCTCCTGAAAGGACATCTCGCTTTGTGTAAGCTGAACCTCTCTGCACACTGAAATACAGCACCAACATCAATATCCATCTCAAAAGCCTGAGGTCTTTGCATGCCTTGTGGCTAACCAATTCTACTTCTAGGGTGTTCTTTGAAACATTGTTCAGAAAATAACCCCAAACTGCAAAGGGCCTAAATATCCCACAAGTAGGGACTTGGTTAAATAAATCAAAGTACAATCGTATGATAGAACGTCATGTGGTTATGAATAATATGGCTAGAGAGGAACCATTAATAATGTGAGAAGCTATGACGCCATATTGTTAAGCTTACAAAAAGATTATAAAACATTTCGGGTAATATTGGGTTGTCGGAAAAGTCATGACGTATTTTTTCTATGTTTTTCATTGCAAAAATGCATCATGACTTTTCTGACAACCCAATACAATCTCACTTTCCTATGTATCTAAATACATAGAACAAAGATTGATAGGATGTACACAAAATTGTTACAGAAGTTATCTCTAGGTAAAGGGTTTCTGATTTTTATTTTCTACTGTTTGTCCTAACTGTATTTTCAGGGATGGTTCTATTATGAACATTACTTTTATAGCAAATGATTTTTAGAACTAAGAAAGAAATATGGCATGACACCTAACAGAATGACCCAGAGTACAAAATTGGAATAAAAAAAATATCGTGTCATCTGGAAACTCTTGTGATTTTTAAAATTTGTATGTCCATACCTGAGTCAAATTCATGTGGGTATCAGTTAAATCACAAAATAGGACATGTCATGGACCTCCTGGGCCCTTCAGAAACACTGGAAGTGGCAGGTGCTCAAATACACACACCAAGCGTTGTCTGCTGCAGAGATCTCAAACGCGAATGCCTTCAGGTCCAGAGTTCCATAAATGAGTGAAGCAGGCAGAGAGTAAGAACTGTGCTGAACCGAACAGCATGTGCTACTGAGCCTTGGCGAATCGGTGCCATGTGGGGATTTTTCAAAAAAAGTAAAAAACAAAATCTAAAGTGAAGTTATTTTAATTTTTAAAAGTTGAGAATCAATCCAAATTTTAAAACCATAAGGTAGGCCAACCATCATGTTGTGAGCTATGCTAGATTCTTGGTCCATTTGGACCAGTTTGTGACCTCGGGTCCATGGTATTTGAAGGTTGTCTGATGGGAAGCCTTGAAATGGGGCAGTAGAACAAAGATATGCAGAACTGGCTGTGCAGGTGAAGTGGCAAGAAGCAGAATCGGGGCTGACAGTTAGGAAATGATCCTGGAAGAAGGAAAGCCAGAGAGAAGGAAGGAGACGCAAGAGAACTCTGAGTTACACAGAACGGCTACATGGAATTGTTCCGTTACTCTGAACTGTGTTCCAGGCTCCCAGGAGTAGAAGAAGATGACCACCAAAAAGGACTTTAGATTTCCCCTTTTGATGCTTCTGACAACAATAGCTCATTTGTTGTCCAAATCCAGCCTTAGTCCTGGGGCCCAAGAGCCTACTGATACGATCCATACAGGTCAGCCTCCTGGGGCACAGAGCAGAACGGAGAGGGGTGGAGACAAGGTCGAGTCGGGGAAATGAGTAATATCTGGCACAGCAGTGAGCTCTAAGTCCCTTTTCTTTAGGAAGCCTTTTTGGATCCTACCCAAGTCAGAATAAAACATTTTGAACTCCCAGAAGAGATGTTCCTTGTCCCTTTATTCCCTACCAATTTCCTTGTTTTCTCTTGGAGGTGGATGTGTGATGTATATCTAGCTCCCTACTAGACTGAGTACTGTGAAGGCATAGCCACTCTCACGTCATCTTCATGCCATCCTTCTCCCCTTCCCCATGCTTAACACAGAGCTTGGCATGCTGCAGACCTCCAGAATTATTGGCTGAATTTTTTGAATGCCAGTATCACACGGAGGATTTTCAGGTGGTATTTGTTGTGCTATGTTAGTAGGTTTGCATTATATGCTTCCTGCTTTTGTAAATTTTTATAGCATCGCAAGCCAGAGCTAAGAGTTGTAAGTGCTTAACTAGAGGTTACACACCCAACTCCTTGTAGAATGCTCCGGGGCCTCTATCTCTAAGAGCTTCCATATACTCTTTGTTTACTTACTAAAGTCAGAGAGTTTGGACTGCTTTTACACTTAGTACTTTGACTCTCCTTCAATAAAACTAGAAACATCAGGGAACAGATTTGTGCGTGAGGGCGATAATGATGGGTGGGGCGCTAGACCAGGTGTCAGGACACTCTTCTGCTGCCTACTGTTCAGCAAGTGACCAAACCTCTTTGAACTTCAGTTTTTCTCATCTGCAAGATGGATGCCATATCGTAATAATTAAATAAAAACATGCATGCAGGAGTTCTAAAGCTAATAACACGAGGGATTATGACAACTAAAATGGAGCAAAACGGTGGGTTTTCAGTGACCCTTAAATAATTCTTCTGTTGTGATTTTTAGAGACATCACACGTAAAAGGCTATAAAGAAAGGCAAAAGACTTAGAGACAGGATATCTGATAGCAAGTGTAGCCCGTAATTTTCATCTAGTGAACATCTCAATAATCCTCATTATTTTTTGTTATCAGATTTATCTAATGCCAAACAAATGGGATTTAAAGTATTAATAGCAAAAAGTTGGCATATCTCAAAAATAAAAACTGGACTGGGGTTTAAGAAGTAAAATTCAATCATTATGTTCTATATCAGGATAGACAAGCTTTTTCTATAAAGGGCCAGACAACAAATATGTAAGGCTCTATGGACTACACAGCGGTCCTCTATTATTGTATGAAAGTAGCCATGCACAATCCATAAATAAATGGGTGTGGGTGTGTTCCAATAGAATTTTCTTTCCAAAAACAAGTGACAATCTAGATATGACCTGGATTTGTGGCTGTAGCTTACCAATCCCTGTTCTAGACGAACCCAGCTTTCCTAGGCCAACATGAGCTAGAGAAATACCTACTTCCCCTCTATTGTTATGCTAGATTGTAAAAAAAGGAATTGGTATTTATTAAATACTTACTAGACACCAGGCACTATAGTAAGCATACTGCGCAGATAATCTCATTTAACCCTATGAAGGAAGTTCTAGTATAGTATTATCTCCATTTCACCTTTGAGGGAATGTCAGTGATTGAGTTGGGGTCCAAATATAGGCCTGGCTTACACCAAAACTCTAACTCTGTCCACCTCGTATTATCTTGCAGGGAGGTTGAGCCTTTTAGCATTATGTTTAGTCCATTAATATTTAATGTCATTATTGATAGGTGTGGAGTTAATGCTACTGGTTAATTGCTGGTTTCCTTAGCTTGCTCCAGGGTGAGAAAACTGTATTTCTCCCTTCTGAGCTGGAGGCGTGCTGCGTACGAGTCACTAGCGGCAAGGAAGACACAAACCTCTGCCATTTTTTCACCTGAAGCTCTCTAGTATTTTTTCAAGAATAAACACTACTCAATTTTTCTGCCTTTGGTCAACTTCCAGTGTCCTGAAATGGTTGGTTTTGACCATTTTGTCCAGTTTTATAATTGCTTATTTTAGTAGAGGGAGCTTACTCTCCTTTTCATTCTGCCATTACTGGAAATCCTTTCTGTCTTCGTGTTTAATAACACTTTTGCACCTAAGGTCTACTTTCCGCAGCAGCAGATTTCTTGGGGTTAGTGTTCACATGGTCCATTTTCTCCAATCCATTTCCATTTAATCTTTTAGTGTTCTTATATACCTCTCACAGCAACACAAAGCTGGGTTTTGTTTTTCTTTTTAATCCAATCTGACAATTTTTGAGTTTTGATTGGACTATTTCATCCATTTTCACTTAATATAGTTACTGATGTATTCATGTTTAAATCTACATGCTATCATTTGTTTTCTGTTCATCATGTCTGTTTTTAGTTTTTGTCCTCTCCTTTCTTTTTGTATGACTTTTTTTTCTATATTAGCTTATTAATTATATATGTTTTTACCATTCTTTTAGTGATTACCCTAGATATTTCATTGTGCATTCTTGACTTATTACTATTAATACAAAGTGCACTTTCATATAAAGTATTTTCACCACCTCCCCGAAAATGCTAGGACCGTAGAGTGCTTGAACGCCACTTGCCCCTTCTGTCTTAGTGTTCATGATACATAAGGTTATTACCTCTGCGTGGGAATTGGGGTGATATATTTTTTTATCTGTATATTTGCATGTGTTTTGTCAAAAAAATTTTTTCAAGAAGACAAAATAAAAAGAACATTTGCCGTGCAGATCCGTTAAGCCAGAGCACTTTCTCCCTGTTCAGTCTCTCTGCACAGACAGACAGACTCCTGTCTTCCCACCGGCCCACAGGGTGAATCAGAGTGTGGGCTGGGCTGCCAGTGAATGGGAAGCCCCTAGGGCCTGTGAGGATTGCACCGGTCAGGCAGGATGAGGAGATGATGCAGCCCAGTTGGGGCTTGCTTATTAGCGTGTCTGTTCCAAGCGTTCATCACTATGGGTCACTTTACCCAGGATGATCAGTAATCGGGTTGTGGACGTGACAGGACATTGTGCAACGATTCGGAAAATCCAGAGCCTTTCTTTCTCAGAGCCACTGGCTGCTGCCAGCAGGGGTAGGCCCATATGACAGAGGGAATCGGGCACAAATCCACAGTAGCCTCTTCTCCATGCTGCCTTCTGAGCCCTAGCATTGGTCCAAGTCACGGGTTAGTCCAAGCTCAGTGCTCCAGACCTTCCCTGCCTGCCTCTGACTTCCTGAGTCCAGCCCCATCAAAACCCAACTGTCCCAGGGTCTCATTTATGCAAATCTGCACCCCAAGCTAGGTGATAAGGTTTGAATAAGTGAAAACATTGCTTTCTATGGCTCTAACGCTTTTGAAGTATTCCCATCCAGATTATCGGGTTTTTTTGAGTCCCACAACAAGAGACTATATAAACCACTGGAAGTAAACATTCTTTTTTTCCTACCATCAACCTTATTAAAGCAACTGCATTAGAACCAATTCTCTATTTTCCTTCTGTTGTAATAGAGGAAGGATAATTTCTCCTTTAGGAGGCAACTTCTTTCACATGAGCTATGGATTCTGTCCTTGCTGGCCTTCTCAAGGACCTACTACATTAATATTCATTCTTTGCTCCTACACCCTCTATCTCTCCTTCTGCTGGGTCGTCTTTCCCAGTGTTCAGGTATAGTATAATATCTCCAATGTCTAAAAAACAAGCCTCAACAATCCCATCAAAAGTCAGAGATTGTCAGATTGGACTAAAGAAACAAACTAACAAGACACAACTGTATGCTGTCTATAGCAGACAAACTTTAGGTTCAAAGATAAAAATAGGTTGAAAGTAAAATGATGGAAAAAGATGGATCATGAAAGCGACAACCATAAAAGAGCAGGAGTAGCTATACTAGCATCAGACAAAATAGACTTTAAAACAAAAAATGTTGCCAAAAATAAAGAGGGACTCTTCATAATGATAAAAGGGTTGGTGCTCAGTAAATATTTATTGAATAAATGAATAGAGATGATAGAACTGAGTTTATAATGCTCCTTTCACAGGTGAGAAAATGGAGGGCCAGAAAAGCATGACAGGTATTGAGGCTTTAACGGATAATTGTTTGATGATCCAGGTCTTGGGCTTGGGTTTTCTCTTTTCCATTTCTACTAGGGCTGCCTCTTTAGCAATTTCTCAGTGATAATGACAATCGTTACTATGCATCAGGCATTATATGCTTTTCATATATTAACCCACTTAAATCCTCACAGTGCCTACGACTGCACTCTAGAAAGGGACTGGGGATGGTATAAAAACAATATACATCACTTGAATGCAAGGCAAAATAAACTAAGGTAGAAACTAAGATTTGGTGAACCTTTTACTATGTGCCAGGAACAGTGGATGCTTTATAAGATCTCATTTAATTTTCTGATTTTTATGGAGAAGGAATCAGAGACTCAGCTTTCTTAATAATTTGCCTGAGACACACATGTAGGAAGTAGATGAACCCAACGAACCAGAGTTTGAATCTTGGCCCTAATTGCTGCCTCAAAAACACATAGATGTCCCAAAGAGTGAAAAGTCACTAGTTTTAGGGGATGAACAAAAGCATGATTGAAAAAGAGGTGACCTTTGGAACTATTATTGAAGAAAGGCAAGATGGACAAAGGAGGTCAAGCAGAGAGGGCATTATATCAGAGGAAATACCAACGTCAGCAGAGGAAAGAGGGGGGACTTGGGTGGTGTGTTTCAAGAATGGTACATAGTCCACGGAATGGAGGATATGATACGTTCAGATGAGGGAAACACGCTCGAGAAGGTGGTTTGGGTTCCACTGAGGAGGATTTTCTCTTGATAGGTGATGGGCAGATGAAGGCTTGGGCAGGTCCGTGATGTAACCAGTGCTGCATTTGGGAAGATTAACTTGGTGAGCTTCAGGCTGACTCATATCTGATGTCACTCCTGCTGTTCTGGCCCCCAAGCTGCTTTTTCTCAGCATCTCCTTCTCCCAAGCAGTGCAAGGAAGAAACCTCCAAGGATGAAAACAAACACTATTGAACGTGTATCCCCACTGTTCCCTCCTTAAGAGTTTCCGCCTTTCATCTTCCCTGAAAGTCAACAAAGAAACATCCTTTCTCAGGGAAAATGAAGGTATACATTTTTTTTTTAAGATCCACTAGTAATAGAGAAAACTAACTAAGATTAAACAATTCAGCACCAATTCGTAATGATTTTAAAAACTGATAATCCTCAGTGCTTGTGAGGATGCTGTGCTTGGAACAGAGTGTATGAATATTGCCCAAGAATTCCACTTGTAGAAATTTGTGCAAAGGAAATTGTCTAAGATTAAGATTTATGCCCAAAGAAGTTCACTACAAAATTATTGAGAATAGTTAAAAATTTGAAGCAATTCTCATGTTCAACCTTAGAAGAAAGGTTAAGTAAAATAAGGTACAGCCAATGATATAATATTAAATGATATAAAAATGACTGGAATAAAATTTAACTCAAAAACAGTTTCAATTATACACCGTACGTAATACTTGAAAACTTGAATCTCTCTCTCTCTCTTTTCAAATTGAGCATCGCAGATAAAGCTAATCTCCTCTCTTTCCCTGCATTAGTCTTTCTTTTTCCCTCTCTATCTCTCTCCAGAGATAACCACTAGTTTTGAGTATGAAGTGTGTCTATTCGGGGCTTTACAAAAGTACTTTCCACATGTGTGTGGAATATACATATTCTTATTTTGGATTGTGCTTTTCTTTTCTGGTATCAGACTATATGTGTTACTCTGCAACTTGCTTTCCTCTTTTATGACGTGTTTTTTAATTACGTGGGAAAATACTTGTGGCATGCCAAGTGAGAAAAACATGAGATGGGATTATACAAACATCATGATCTCAATATCTCAAATACAAACAACTGATCTCATGCTTAGGACAGAGACTGAAAGAGAATATGCCAAAAATATTGGCAATCTATAGCCGTGGGGGGATTTAGAGAGATTGTTCTTTTCTTCTTTATATTTTTCTCTGTGTTTGTGTGCGTGTGTGGTTTTTTTATTTTCTGTCTTTCTTTTTTTTTATTTAGCACATATTAATTTTATAATCAGAATAAAGTTATGAAAATGTATATAATGGATCAAAAATATCCCTTTACCGGTAAAATACCAGCCTTCCCCTCTCCACCACCCCATAGGAGTATTTTTCTGCTTTAGTTTCAAAAATTGGAGGGACTCTCTTTTTACCCCCATTTCTCTCCACGTGTCTCAGAAGCAGTGACAAAGATTTGTCAGTATTTTATCTCAAACAGCTTTAGCATCTTTGCTGCAAGAATTTTTACCTGGTGTAGAAATCACCACACTTGGTGCCACTGTGTAAACAGTGCTTAGCATTTAACCAAGCTCCTACGTAGTTTCCCAAAACATAGCTGCCTGGTCTCAAGTCAAGGCAGACAGCCTCATGTTATGTAGCACATGTACACCTTGTCTAAGTGTCTCCAACCTTCTTTCTGACATTCCTCCATTAGAGACCTCATCAGGGTCCTAGACCTGAGCCATGTTTGTATTCCTCAGGTCCAGGTCAAGGTGCAGCTCACCGTAGGCACTCAGGGAATGTTTGTAGACAACATAAAAAGAGGAAGACAATGAGGGAAGCTGAGAGATGAGAAAGGGAGAGAGACCTGGAAGTCACTGCCATCCCCAAGAGGACCCTAGGAAGGGATGCATTTTCAGTTTAATATGCCATTTGTAAGATGAGCAAAAGCAAGGTCTTGAGGGCACAGCCCAGGCCTTCAAAAGGAGCAGGGATTCATTCATTCATTCATTCACTCACTCATTCATCACTCAGTAAATAGCTATACAGTACCTACTACAGTAGTTCCCCCTTATCCATGAGGGATACATTCCAATAACCCCAGTGGATGCCTGAAACTGCGGATAGTATCAAATCCTATATATACTGTGTTTTTTTCCTATACATATACACCTATGATAAAGTTTAATTTATAAATTAAGCACAGCAAGAGATTAACAATAACTAATAGTGAACCAGAACTATTATAACAATATGCTGTAATAAAAGTTATGTGAATGTGGTCTCTCTCTCTCTCTCTCAAAATACCTTATTGCACTGAACTCACCCATATTCTTCTATGATGATGTGAGATGAGACAATGCCTGCATGATGAGATGAGGGGTGGGAGACATTATTAAGTAAAATAACCGTGACTTGAACACCAGCACTGTGATGCTGTGACAGCTGATCTGATGACCGAGACGACTGCCAAGGGACTAGCGGGCAGGGCGAGCATACAGTATGGAGACGCTGGGCAGAGGGGTGATTCACGTCCCAGGTGAGATGACGCGAGATGACGCGAGATTTTATCACATGACTCTGAACAGCCCGCAACTGAAAACTTACAAATTGTTTATTTCTAGGATTTTTCATTTAATATTTTCGGACTGCAGTGGACTGCAGGTAACGGAAACCATGGAAAGTGAAACCATGGATAAGGGGGGACTACTGTATGTGCCAGGGCTGGGGTAGAGCTGAGAGCAAGAAGGCAGGCTCCTCTGTGCTACTTGGGCAGTGGAGGGAAGGGGCAAGGTTGGGGAGACAGAAAATAAGAAAGTAAAAATAAATGGCATAGCAGATAGAGAGAAAGATGTGGAGAAAAACCAAACCAGGTGATGTGATAGTGCCTGGGGGCAGGAGCCAGGAGGGTGGTATAGACTGGGTGGTCAGCCACTCAGCTTTGTTTTAGAACAAATCACGAATCCCAATATCCCATTAGGCCTCCATCTGCCTTGGTCAGCTTCAATTATATCATGTAAACTTTATTCATTTATACATACAGTAATACCTTGGTTTGTGAGCATAATTTGTTGTGGAAGCAAACTACTTGTATTGCAAGACATTGCTTGTTTACCAAGTTAAAATGTATTAGAAATGTTTGTCATCTTGCGGAACACTCGCAAACCAAGTTACTCACAATCCAAGGTTTTACTGTATATTCGTTCAGTCATTCCAGAGTTTATTGAACTCTGTTGTCACTGTGCTTGGCACTGAGGTGACAAGAATGAAACGAGCTCCTGAGCTCACAGAGAGGCAAGGTTACACTCTGTGACAAAACGATATACTCAGAACTATGCAGAGCCCAGACAAAGTGTGATGTGGGTGCCGGGTTGGGAGGTGGGAGTAAGTCTGCAGTGAAGGTTTTCACAGGAAGAGATATGGGCCTTGAAGCATAAGAAGCAAGTTCACAACATAAGAAGACAAACAAAAGAGAGAGTGTCCAGGATTTACATTCCTTCTCGAAGGAACGAGAAAGAGGTGCAGCTGCCCAGAGATGGGGCAGCCTCCCCTTCATGACTGTCCCTCAGGCTGAGGATGGCTGCTTCTAGGAGCTACTGTCACCCTTGATCCTTTCATGATCCCAGCCAAGGATCACACCAAAGTGGAGTGATCACTCAGGACCACAACTGGGCCTAAGGCCAAGGGGCCGCCACAGGTCAAGCAGGGTTTCTTTGGGAGAGGGTAGAAAGGGTACTAGCCAGTTGCTCTTGGCAAAAGACAGGGGTTGGTCATGTTGGCGGCATATCAAAAAATAATTAAAATAGTTAAACAGACATGAGTATTGACAGCCTTTGGGCAACAAGTCCTTCTTTCTTCCAGCTCTGCTTGGTTCCCAGAGCTGGGAAGGGTGTCCATGTGGACTAACTGATCAGGAGGTAGGAGTGGTAGATATGCCAACCTGCCAGCCTGGTTTCTGTAGAAATTCAGGGATTAGGTGGGGGAGCATGGCTTCTTCTCCTGTTGGTTTCGATGGATGGATGCTTGTTCTGCTCGTTGCCTGGGACATCACTCCCAGTCCCCAGGTTGGTCTTTCAGCTCTTCTCCACAGACAGACTGCTGGGTGCCTCCCTGCACTTTCAAGATGGAGGACAGCACCACACAGGGACTTCCTGGGCCAGACTCTGTTTTGGAGCTACTGCCTTTGGCATTTGACAAAGTCAGCAGATGAAAATTGTTCTCATGGGTCCAAGGAATTTGGGCTCCCAAGGGGATTTATAACAACCCCGCTATCTTTGGGTTGTTTTGTCTTCGCTTTAAACATGATGAAAAAATCATTTTTGTTGTTTCATTATAAGGAAGTATATGTTTGTGTTTTGAAATAGAAGATACGGATAAGTAAAATGAAAAAAAAAATGAAACACTTGTACACACTCAGATTTTGGATTCTAAATGCCATTATCCACTAAAAGCAAGCAGTTCCCTTGGAGAAATGGCTGCTTTCAAGACTGGGGCAGAGA
>NW_017731428.1:3966906-3969409 GCF_001890085.2 Hipposideros armiger | reverse complement strand
CACAAATGATAACTAAGTGATAAAAGTTAATATCACCACTAAAAGATAGACGTTATATGTCTCTAAATATGTCTTAAGAAGGACACAATATCACTTATGCAATATTCCACACCAAACTGCATAACCTGGCTCAAATTATGAGAAAACATCAAACAACCTAAAATAAGGGGCAATCTTTAAAAACTAACAATGTCATGAAAGACAAAGAAAGTCTGATGAACTGTTCTAGATAAAGAAGACCAAAAAAAATGTGACAACCAAAAGCAATGCATGGTCTGAACTGGATTCTGGACAAGGAGAAAATAAATTCCTATAATGGACACAATGGGGACAATTGATTAAATTGGAATATCGACAGTGGCTTCTATAAAATATTGTATCAATATTACATTTCTGGAATTTGTTAATAGTTCTCTGGCTATGTAAGAAGATATCCTTGTTCTTAAATGCATATTGAAAAACTAAGGAGTAAGGGACATGGTATATGTAACCTATTTTCAAAGGCTTCATAAAAGATAATTATGTGAACACAAATATAGACAGATAAAATAAGTGAGAGCAAGAGAGACAGAAATACACAGGAAGGGTATGTGAGAGTTCTTTGTTCTAGTTTTGCAATTTTTCTGTAAGTTAGAAATTATTTCAAAACAAGTTAAAAAAAACCTGGTAACATTGGAATTAGCTATTTCAAAGGTAATGAATACTCAGCTGTGAAAAAAGAACACCTGTATTCTTTTCAATGTCAGGTGATCCTCGCGTATACCATGGTTGCTATCAATCCAGAATTGTTTTTCAAACAAAAATCAAATCAAAGCCAAGTTTTGTTAGTAAAGCAAACATGTCACAAATGGCTTCTCTCCATATACATACATACACGTAATTTATAATTAATCGTAATTATTAACAGCATTTATCATTATTTTGTACTATTCAATTGCATAAAAGTGCCTTCATTTAGTTAATCAGTAGTTACCAAAGGTAGGTTGCTTCCAGTTTTTCCAATTATGACTAACAATGTGTATCTCATCAAATCAAAGGACACACTGCTTGTAAGATACCTCACCATTATTTTATGTGCCATTAAAAAAAATGCATCCCAATTTCTGAGAGACTGGAAAACGTGCATTTAGAATTTGTGAAATCTGTACATTTTCTTTCATGCCTAGGAGAGCTGAGGTCTGACAGCTCAGATTCAGGTCAGAAAGGAGGCTGCCCTGGGGCCCCGCGTGGTTGGGCAAGGCGTTTAATCTTCCAGGATGATTCATAAAGTTCTTTGGGATTTTTCACAATCTAAGAGTCATTATTGAAATGAAGATAATAATACCTTTCCTGCCCAACTTGTTTTTCACTTTTACTCATGTTTACTAAACACCAATGTTCTATGTCAGTCACAGGGTCTACGCAGGAGGAGTTTGCAGTTTAATTGGGAAGAAGAACAAATAATTGTCCTGCCTGTGGAAATCAGGCACGGCTAAGGGGGAGAGAGGAAGTTAGAGGAGAGGGAAAAAGGGAGAGGAAGAGAAATTTGATCTTATGGGATTTATTCACTGGGCAAATACTTATTCATCTTCTATTATGCCTGAGACAATGCCAGGTGCTGGGGTTGAGTAGGTATTTTTAAGGTGTGCTTGGGGAAGGGACATCCCAGGTAGAGGGGACAGTGGGAACAGGGGTGCGAAGGGATGGGAGCATAAGTGTTTGATGTATTTTGGAAACAGGGAGTGATCTATAGAATGTGGAGAGTTGTCCAAGATGAGGCAAAAGATGGGATATTATTAACCCCAATTATTTGGTGAGGAAACTGAGGCTCAGAAAGGACATGCAATGTTCTAGGGTCCCACAGCTAAAGAGCGCCGCACTGTATTGGATTCCTCTGTGTGAGTAGCTGGCTCTCCACTCTCTCCTCAGAGATCAACAATTTAAGAGAAGGAGGCGCCATCTTATATCCTAAGGGCCTAACACCATGAGGTCCCATCATGCATTTTTAATGGTGTTTGTTGAATGAATGAATGAATGAATGAGTGAACCACACAGGATGGATGACAGATCCTTTCTTGTAGCCCACAGGAATGGGTGAGTCCAGCCCCTCAGAACTGTTCACATCATTTCTGTCCAGAGCTAAATGTTCCCTAGAGGCCTACAGGATCCAGTCCCGGCCCTGCCTTGCCTGGGATTATGCAAGGAGGTGGCTTCACTGGTCTAACCACTCTGAACTGGAACCCCTGCCAGGACCCCTGAGAAGGAAGTCTGAATTGGAAGGACAGGCTGTGCCTCCTAGGACCTCAGGATAAGCACAGACAGACCTGTTCCAGGAACCACCCCCTCCTGCAGAGATTTCCCTGGAGCAGTGGCTCTGGGGAGCTGGTCTAACCATGTAGGCAAATCTTGTTTCCAAGGCAATCTGCTTAATGAGAAGGATGAGGAAGGGCTTTATGAGCCATAAAAGGCTGCAAACACAGAAGGGACTACCATTAGGTATTGCTAGTAATCTCACAGAAGGAGA
>NW_017731428.1:3964000-3965002 GCF_001890085.2 Hipposideros armiger | reverse complement strand
AACTGTCCACAGGAATCCTATTCCTTTTTCAGAGTCCAGCTTTGCTAGACCTTCCACCTACTTGATCACATAAACCAGGTCACCTCCCTATTCTGAAACTTGAACCAAGTTTTTCTTAAAATAATGGTAATTTTACTATGCTTATGGTCCCTGCCTCTTGATGAACTGTATGCCTGTTAATAGGGCTCTCGGCCAGGTAAGGGGCTGCTGAGAAATGGAAGGTGCTCCTACAGGAAAGCAGAAGTGCCGAGTACCACAGTGGGAAAAGCATGGGACCTCGGTTCAGAAAAAAAACTGGATTCAAATCCCAGCCCCGCCGCCTGCTAGCTGACATTGTGCTCTTACTTAACTCCTGTTGGTTTCCTCATCTTAAAATGGGGACATTAATATCCTTTTTACAGGTTTGTTCAGAACAAAGATAGATAATTAAAGCCCCTAGCACAGCGTCTCTTCTGTGGAACTTCCTTTCCCCTCGCTTTATGTTTCCATATGGAGGGGCATCAATGCACGTAACACTCGTGGCCTCTTTATGGCCCCTCACTCAAGCCTCCCTGGAGCAGCAGGGGAAGCGAATTACCTGGCTGACAAATTTGGGAGTAGTGAATGGGCATGTGTACCTCTGCCCCATCCACTTTTCCTTTGGGATCCAGTTGCCCCTAGAAGCACAAATTCTGCCTTGTTCTTCCACACCTTACATTTTTTTTTGGGGGGGGGGAAGCTCACTCCAGGGGGAGGCCAGTGCTTTTTCACCACTAGCCAGGCCCAGGTGTTAAGTCAGTACAAGGAAGCCCATGGTTGCCATTAAACCTAAGTTGGGCTCTCTAATGCTGGTTCTGTCATTTGAGCTCCACCTGTCAGGCCCCTCTATGATTTCAAATGGTTCAAAACTGGGTGGGGAAAAGACAGGGGTGGTGGTGGGTGTCATTTAGAAGACTGTTCTAATCTCACCGTGTTCTACATTAGGTGTTCAATAAATGGAAACTGTTAATCTGCACCAAAAAA
>NW_017731428.1:3961994-3963039 GCF_001890085.2 Hipposideros armiger | reverse complement strand
TACAAGACCTCCCAACTCCCATTTCATCTTCTACAATCACTGGACTCCTTGAGTTCAGCAAGATACCAGACCGTCCAAGCTTACCCTTGTTTCCTTCATTCATCGCCTATTGAATGAACACCTTTTATATGTTAGTCAAAATGCTAGTTCCAGAGTGGGTGTGGGTGTGGGCAGATGATAAGCAGGGGTTATAAAAACGAAATAAACATAGTCTCTCCGTCAAATATTCATGTATACAAGAAGCAAACAACCTTAGAAGGTGGAATTAACTCTGGAAGTCATTTTTAGGGGTCGATGAACTATTTAGAAACCTGGGCATATCTGAGCCAGTCCAGGATCTCCTCAGATGACCACAAAACCTCCAAACAAGGACAAAACCTTCATACACACTTGTGCACAGACACACACACATATACCCAGCTCTAATGGCCGGAAGCCTTGGCCAGCCTGTTTCATCCTCCAACCCAGGGACTGGCAGACCCAAATGGTCCTATGTGGGGAATTCAGGGGACCCAAGGCCATTCTCTTCTTGGGACTAAGCTTCACATTGTCACCAGGTCTCCTTTTCCAAACAGAAACCTGCCTCACGCTTCACTGTGCAGAGCAGCACGCGTCCATGGAAGAATCAGATCAAGACAACATCTTGTCTCTGCCCTTGTAGGAAGCGAGATAATGTGTGTGCAAGGACTGGAGGGAAGGCTTTACACGAGGGTTCCGGGCAGGTAGCCAGCAGCTGCCAGTATCAAAATCAGGCCGTATCAAAGTCAGGGCGATCTCTGAAAATAAACGTGCAGTGGGTTTTCTAACAGCAGCCATGAAAAATGACTCAAAAAGCAAGAGAGATGGAGAGAAAAGAGTTGTGGAAGGCTGTGACCCAAGCACTTTCATAGACTTCATGTAATTTTGTCTTTACCACAATCACATTTTATAGCCGAAGACACCTAAACTCAGATAGAGTAAGAAAACTGCCCCAGATAATTGATGATGGAACCAACACTTAAACCAATACCCAGAAATCAACACATGCGAGAAAAGAGAAACGGGT
>NW_017731428.1:3950395-3960639 GCF_001890085.2 Hipposideros armiger | reverse complement strand
TCGCATTTCCAGTGCTGACTCTGCCCCTTCTGGGTCCTCTCTCGGGCAGCCCCCACTCACCACAGACTTTTCCTAGTGAATTGGCCTGGGCTCAGCCCTCAAGGGCCCCTACCTTCCTGGGGCACTTCCTTTAGCCCTGCCCCACATGAGTAAATTTCCATCGCCAAGAGGCAAGACACAGGTCTCCTTTGCTGGAGGCTTCTTATAGGAAATTCTCAGCTTCCTGTTCTTAAACGTAGGCTCTCTGCTGCATCCGTGAAACACTCTGCTCCCTTTCCTGCCAATGCAAAAAACCATGGAGGGATAGAAGGGTTGATTTTTCAGAAATCAAAGGGCTCCACTGTTTGCCCACCGGGTAAAAAGTTAAATCCAGCCAGAGCAGTCATCCTAATAGTCAATTAACCAGGAGAACTATGGGACAGTGGGGCTTAAACACGCACACGTGTGCACTCACAGGCCCCAGCTCCCCACAATCCTGTCTAAAATAAGACAGGGCGGAAATCCATCCCAACGGCACTGAAAAGACTTACCTGGGAGTCCAGGTTTACAAGCTACTTGTGAAGACAGACGGGCTATAAAACATGGAACGTCGACCATAAAGAATGCAGCTCTGGGTGCCAGGAAGGAGGCATTGCTTTTGCTGGCAAGGAGAGAAGAGGAAGGCTGACACACGGAGGAGGAGGAGGTCTTGACTGCCTGGCTGAGGGGCTTGGAGTTCATTTTGTAAAGTGACGTGGAGTAATGAAGCCACTTCTCACCCTGGCACAGCTTCCAATTGAGCAAGAACAGTGAGGAAGGTGAAGGAAGGCCCTTGAGGATGCTCAGGCTGGGAATCCTGTCTGTCTGTCTGCCTGTGTCCCCTTCCTTCTGCATCCCTCATGTTGGCCACAGGCCGGGAGAACCTTCCTGAAACAACACGTTCAGGGGATTGTTGAAGGGTCGACATAGGTCACCGGGCAAACCAGAAAAAAGAATGCAACAGCCTGGTCCTGAGCAGGTCTAGGCCTCAGTTTCCTCATCTATACAATGGGGAGCTGCTTCCAATTCATGGTGATTCTGAGGACTGTGATTCTCAGATACAGCTGGCACCGGAGGCCACTTCCCCTTCCGCACCCTCTCCCACACTGCAAAGCCTTCGTCTGCTCTGTAGCCCCACTGCCTCCCAGACTCCTCTCTGAGTCCTGTTTCCCCTGCACCTGACGCCTATCTCCCCCAGCTGTCCTGAGCTGGCAATGCAAGATTTCCCCGCCCTCTCCGGCGGCCTCAAAGCCCTCACTGAAGAAAACGTAGCCTCGACTATTGGTCCAATAAGAGCTGTATTGCGTCTTCTAAGTGACATGTTTCAGGTTTACTGGAGTCCTCCAGCAGACATGGCTTAAGGCTAAGGGGTGACTGTCCTGGTGGGAATGGAGGAGAAGAGCCAGGTAGAGCAGCCTGACCCATAATGTGCCCCAAATCGGCTTTTGTATCGCTGCCTTGATTCCGGCATAAAGGACCACACAGAAACAGAGAAGGGCCCTGTTTTTATAGAGCTTAGAAGGCTCTCCAAGGCATTATTATCTAATTTGGTCCTCCCAACAGCTCTGCAAGATAGGTCTGGCAGATCTGAATGGTTAGGTGCAGGCAGCGTGACGTAGCAGATAAGAGTGTGGGTGCTGCAGGCAGACAGCTGGGCTGGAACCCTGGCCTTGCCCCTCACCAACTATCGCTCTTAGGCCAGTTTCTTAGCCTCTCTGTGCCTCAGTTATGTCATCTGTAAAATGAGAGTGATGGTAATAATAGCATATACCTTACAGGGTTATTGTATTACACGAGTCAATACATGTGAAACACATACTAAGAACTATTTAGAAGAGTGATTAATATTATCGCTATTATTCTACTTGCCCAAGTGAGCATCCCAGTGGTCCCACTGGCTGGTTCCAATGAGAAGACTGCAGACACCCTCTGAGGATCTGCTCAGCCCACCCCCTCTCAGCATTGCTTCCCTTTTCATGGGTTGGGTGCATTCCCAGTATCCCTGCTGGGCTCGGAGATTGAACCAGAGGCAGCTACGTGGCTCAGGCTGGGCCAATCAGATCCCATCCTGGGAACCTGGTGTTTTCTCGAACAGTCATTATAGTCAGCCTGGGCAGGTTCTTAAATCAAAGACTTGGGAACTGTGAGGCAGAAATGGGGGGCATAAAATCGGAGAGAGGAAAATAAGGCAAGCACAGGGAGAAACACAAGGAGGACATCATGTGGCAAGAGAGAAGGAAGGGCAGGAAGGAAGGCTAGAGATGGAGGAAGTGGCAGCCCGGGTCCTATCCTTTCTGGTGCCTAAGAGGAACTGAGGCTTGTGGGTAAGGGGGTGGGCTCTAGGGCCATGGCCATACAATGTAACCCCCCTGTGCCTGCGTTCCTTGCCTTTTGGTTACCATGTCTGCTCCCTATTCTGTGATACCTGGGATGGGTGTAGCCACAGTTCTATGCGTTATCTTTACAATCCTGACTCCATCTTTCACAAGCTTTAGGATTTGGGATAGTTATTTTTCTCCTTTAAACCTCACCTTTTCATCTGTAAAATTGGAAATAAACAGCAATCTCATAGGGCTGTTGTAACGATCGAGCACATTGGTGTGCTGGTAAATACTTAACAACCAGCACTGGGACAGAGTATTCCTGATGTGTCATGTTTGCTAATGTCTGTGGCACAAACACTCCCACCACAGCCGATTTCAAGATACCAGTGTAACACCTTTGAACTTGGAATTAGAAAGAGATATGCACCATTATACAATATCTCCACTGTACAGGTACAATAGACATAATTTAAAACTGGATAATAGCTAAGGATAGTAAAACAATTAGGAACTGATGATTGTTGAGGTTTTAGAAATTTTTTTTTCTAACGTAGTTTATTTAATTGTGAGTTTACATAATTCAGTTTTTCATAATTGCTGTGTTTAGGGACCAGCTTGCCAAATTCTTGAAAATTTGACAGTTGGCTCTCGAGAGCCAGTCTGAGCTTGCTTCATATGCTGTTGGTGAGGTAACATCCATACTGGGCTTAGGAGAGAACTCGGCACATACGAAGCGCTCAATAAATGGTAGCCTGCATGAGTCCTCTCAGTTATTTCACTACACAATTTATGATTGCAGGGGAAAAATCAGGAACAAACACACGTTAAAGGCACCTTTTATGAATTTAGGTTCACTTTGCTTGACCGAGATAACACAGACGTGAGGTTTACACAGTGTGATTTGTTCATAAAATGACTGTGCTTGCCATAAATTCAAAACCGAGACCAGGAAAAGAACTGAAAAACACTGGGTAAAAAAGTTCATAAAAATTCGGATTTATTGTGGCCGCTACAGGAAGTTGGAGGCAGGTCCTCGCTAGGGAACGAAGGAGTAAGGGGAGGGATTCATGGGGCAAGTCTGTGCTACCATCACATACGCAAAAACCTGGAGTGTTTACAGTCATGGAGACCCTAGAAACAGCGTTATGTGAAATAAATAAGAAACGGGCTGAGACCTAGAGGACAGTAATAGCCTATTCATTAAGCACATACATACACGCATGCGTGCACACAAAGGAACATTCCTGATTTTACAAAGATACATATGTATTTGTGTCTGTCATGCAGTAGGCAGGAAAAGCATGGGCACACACACATCACGTAGTTGGAGAATTCATAAATGGACTATTCATAAAGGTGGGGGCAGGCTTAGTGATGGGGAAGTACCCTGGGAACAGCCATGGGACAAAAACCATGCCCTAGATGTGAAGGTCCAAGTCAGTTGAGAGAATTGCCTAGAGCAGTGGGTCTCAACCTTCCTAATGTCATGACCCCTTAATACAGTTCCTCATGTTGTGGTGACCCCCAACCATCAAATTATTTTTGTTACTATTCTATAACTGTAATTTTGCTACTGTTATGAATCATAATGTAAATATCTTTGTGTTTTCCGATGGTCTTAGGTGACCCCTGTGAAAGGGTCGTTCGACCCCCAAAGGGGTCGCGACCCACAGGTTGAAAACCGCTGGCCTAGAGGGAGGACCTCACAGGAGCTGTTGGAATGCAGCCAATACCTGCCCCCAGCAGAGGACCTTACTCCCATTGGTCAAACTCAATCAGAAGCCATAGGGCAAGCAAACTGTTTCCTGTTCACCCTGCCGATGAGCCTCAGGGCACCCAGAGCCCAGTGGAGAGAAATGAAGAATAGATCTGAAGGTATGAATGGATGCTGTCCATTACAGGACAGAAATCAAACACATTAGGGTGGATGTTAATTGGGGAGCCTGGGGGCAAGGAAGTGGGGCCTTGAAGGGTAAAGGAACAGACAACACGAAGTTCTTTGTCTTGACGTTGAGAATAATCCTGTCTTGAGTGGGGAAGTGTAGCTAATTCTCAGCACCTGCGGTTTGAAAGAGAAAGCCTATCTGATGTTTGCTGGAAAAGCAGCAACCACACCAAAGACTTAGTTGGAAAACACCTCTTTCCCCTGTACTGTTTGAATTGTAATCCAGGCTTTCCCCTGTGAATATAGGGCTGGAGAGAGAATTGACGCCTTGTGGAAAGCATGGGTTGGTCAAAGGAAGGGGCCCAGGGCAGGGCTATGCGATGAAAAACAAAAGCAGAAATGTGTGTGTGGGCAGTAGAATGGGTCTCAGGGGTATGTTTTAAAATCTGTTTATCCAGAAAGAGGAAGAGAAGACATGTATGCATAAAAAACCAAAATAAAATTAAGGAAACTCTCTGGCAGGCAATACACCCAAATGTGAACAGTGGTTGTCTTTGGGTGTGAATTATGAGTAGTTTTTATTTATTTTATTTGTTTTTCTATATTGTCCATGTTTTATAAAGTAATCCTGGATTATTACATAATGAGGAAGGAGTTAAGTAAAAAAGGTATGAATAGCTTTGCCTGGTGTTAATAGCTGAGAACTGGGATTGATGCTATCTGAGGTTTGTGCCACATTTGTTCCCTCCGGTCACCTTCTTCTCCCTCCTCTGCCTCCAGGTTCTGTACATACTAACCTACCCGGAGGTGCTGATTGATTCAGTCATTTGCAGTGGAAAGTTGGGGAGATGGAACTGGGCTTGGCTGAAAACAAGAGGTTATCAAAAATTATTAAATGTAACCACCCCTTTGAGAACATTCTTTACCTTCTCTACCAACAAACTGAGTGGAGATCAAACAGTAACCCTTCGTGGAATTTGGTACTTATATTAGTTTCCTAATGCTGCCATAACAAATTACCACAAACGAGGAGGCTTACAACAACAAAAATGTATTATCTCACAGTTTGCGGGGGAAGAAGTCAGAAATCAAGGTGTTGGCGGGGTGGGTTTCTTCTCAAGGCTTTGAAGGAGCGCCTGCTCCATGCTTTTCTCCCAGCTTCTGGCGGTGGCAGGCCGTCCTTGGCAGCCCTTGGCTTGTGGCTGCGTCACTCTAATCTCTCTGTTTCCATGTCCCATGGCCCTCTTCTTTGTGTGCCTCTTTGTCTCCCCCTCCCTCTCATTATAAGGACACCAGTCATTGGATTTCAGGACCACCCTAATCCAGTATGACCTCATTTAACTGGGGACACCGGCAAAAACTGTATTTCCAAATAAGATCACATCAACAAGCACCCAGGGTTAGGACATCAACCTGTTTTTTAGGGGGATCCAATTCAGCAATAGTACAGTTTGCCAAAAACTTATAATTTGCCTTAACAGAGAAAAGTGACATTTAGGAATTTTCCTGATAAAATCATCATGAACTTTTTTTAAAGTTTCTTATCGAAGTATAACATAATACAGGGAAGTGCAAAGATTTTGTGTTCAGCTCCATGAATTGTCACAAAGTGACACACCCATATAACTAGCCACTAGACCAAGAAGCAGAACGTGACTCCCCCCCACCCAGTTGAGAACTGAGAGCATGACAAGAATCCAGTCCTGCAGAGATGCTGGGAGATTATTTCAAGCAGGAGGAGAACGCGAAAGCCCTGGGGCAGTGTGGCTGGAGGGTATTGAGGGAACCAGGGTGAGTGTTGTAGATGAAGAGGTCAAAGGGGAAAGGCTGAGTGAGCTCGTGAAAAGCCTGGTAGGCCATGCTAAGAGGTTTGGATTTCATTGTAAAAGCGACGGTGAGCCAGTGGAGGGTTTTAATCAGTACAGTGACACGATCTTGTTTACATCTTTTAAAAGGTCCATCTGGCTGCTACATGAGTTATTAGGGGATAAGACTAGATGAGCTAGGAGCCGATCTCATTGAGCTCAGAGCGATAATGGTGGCTGAGACCAGGGTAGTAGCAGTGGAGGTGGAGAAAAGTGAGTGGATATTGAAGACATCATTTGGAGGCGGATGTGGCTTATGAGGACAGAGGAATCAAGCCTATGACTTCTTATGACCTGAGTTACTGGGTGAATTATGGTACCACTACCTTCGATGGGCAAGAATGTAAGAACAGGTTTAGGGGAGAAAACCAAGAGTTTGTGTTAGGTACGTTAACTTTATGATGAACTTTAACATGGCTAGTACACATCCAAGTGGAGATACCAACAAGCTAAATGGATATGTGGGCCTTGAACTTGGAGGAGGGATTGGGGCTGGAGATAAGCACTTGGGAGTTATCGGCATAAGGATGGTATTTGTAGCCATGGGACCACAAGGGAAGTAGGGAGAGAGCGTGCATGGGCAGGAGAAAGGAGCCCAACGGGAGCCCAGGGTCCTTCAGCATTTACAAATAGATCAAAGGAAAAGCCAAGGGCGTGAGGAGGAGCTTGGCTTTCTGTGAAAGAAAAACCCAGAGTGTGTGTGTTACGAAAGCCCAAGAAGAAAGTGTCAGAGGAAGAGAGACAGTCAACCGAGTCAATTGCTTTTGAGAACTTGAGATCAATGAGAATGAAGACTTGACCCTTGAATTTCAAAACCTGAGGTTATTGGTACCTTGATAAGGGTAGGGTTTTGGGTTTTTTTTGGAGGGTTGGGGAAGGATGTCTTAGGGGACTGGAAGCTTCTTGAAAGTGTGCCGAAGAGAGACGGGGACTCAGGAGCGAGGGATTGACCTTTAGAAAGTGTGTATATTATAATGTATATGATAGTATGGTTTCTACGCCTGTCTTCCATCCTACCCAGGCTGCTCACAGTGCCTTCTTCATCTCTGTATTCTCAGTGCTTAGTACAGTATATCTGACACATAGTAGGTACTAAATTATTCAAATAATGCTTTAAAATAAAATCCTGGATCCGACTTCTGGACCAGCCAGGTGCTGCGTATATAGCCTGGATACATCACTTATTGACCTCTTATTGTTTCATCTGATAAATGGGAAAACAGCAAAATGGGAAGAATACTATCAGCCTCCCCCACAGGGTTAGTGTGAAGACGGAATCAAATACCAAATGTGAAAAATGTGGTGCTTGGGAAGCTGTGGCTCACCATACAAACATGAGTTAGAGATCTTATGAGCAGATGTCAGAGAAGCCACCAGACTCCAGCTCTCGGAGGTACCTGGCACATTGTCCCCTGAAATTTTACTTGCAAAATCAATTCAAATTGGCTTGAGTACAGACACTTCCTCATGAACTGAAAGTCAGCCAAAAGACACAGAACAAAGAGCCGCAGTCATTGTCTGCATCTCACACAACAGGGCCGTGTTTACCGAGATGCTGGCTTTAGGATCAACCTTCTCAAAGGAGGTCTTTCTGCATTAATGAAGAAGGTCTACCAGGCAGAATTTTAATAGCATTTCCCAGGGAAACGAAATGGAAGGGATTTGCCAATACCTGGTAGAACCAAGAATTTTCAAATGGACTTAAAGGGCTGAAGTCTGTTCATTTGACTTCCCTTCCAGGCTACGGGGAAGCTGCATGGTCTGGGGGCTGCCCAGGTGCTAGTGGCTGTGAGGAAGGCAGCAGCCGTCCCATCTTGCTCTCTGAGTGGACATCACCTTCAAGTTCGTCAATGTCATTATCAGAGCCGCATCAATTTGTTGGATCCAGGTACTTCTGGACTTGATGCTTTACAGACATTATCTTGTTTGTGCCTCACCACTACCCCGTGAAATTGGGTCAATGATCATTCCCATCTTACAAAAGAAGAAAATGGGGGCTCAGAAAGGTTAAGTCTTACCCATGTTCCCAAGCTAGGAAGGGGCAAAGTAGGGATTTTAACTCGAGGCTTTGTGTCCCAAAGCCTGAGCTCAGAACTCCTTGTCTATACCAGCTCGTAACGGGAGGTCATTTGGGTTCTTCAAGATGGTAATGGGTGGATACATGCAGGCAGTCTTCACCTCTGGAAATTGTTGCAAAGATGGCCGTGAACCTGATCTTTTGGCTGACTCTGTTCAGGGGGTGGTGATTCGGAGTCCTCTCGAGATACGCACACACCCCTCATTGTCGAAGACCCAAATGAAGAGCTGGCTTCACATGGCTCAGCCTCATCTGGGCTACAGCTTGAGCCCGAGCATTCTTTCCTCTCAAGCACCGAACAGTCCTGTTTCCCAAAGAAAGCTTCTAACTGGAGACATAGTCGCCATCTAGTTTGGAGCATTTGATTGGGCAGAGTATCCCCATCAAGTTAGAAAACCATGTGCACAAACTCTTGGGGCCATTGGCTAAGAGGAAGTCTGTGGACAAAGCTGACCCTCAGAGCTTTATGGATCTGTCTTCAGTACAGAATCATGGAACCAAGGCATTCAGTGGAGTCAGACAGACCTGGGTTCATAGGTTGCCTCTGTCACTCACAGCCACCTGATCTTGGGCACTGGTAACAAGACTAAGATAACTAGGTATTTACTATGTGCCACGCCCTGTTCAAGTGTTTTCCATGAATGTACTTATGAAATTGCAAATTCTCAGAGAGAGGTTTTATTGTTCTCAACCTCACTTTACGAATGAGGCAACCAAGGCACAAGGAGGTTTAGAGAGTTGCCTGAGGTCATATGGACAATTATGAAGTGGAGGAGCCCGAATCTGGGCACAGGCTACGAGGCCAGAGCCCACACTCTCAGCCATTGGCCCACTCACTTCTGCCTGTTGAGCGCTGGTTTGTGCATCTAGCGAATGGAGGTGAGAATACATTCTTTGTAGGGGGTGAGTTGCGGGACTGAACTTAGAACTCCATGTGTGGGGATCCCTGGTCCTGCCTTAACTTCATCACCCTTAAAGGAAGTCATCTTTTAAAATGCAAATCTGATGGATTTGTGGGCCCCAGATCATTACACATTTGTGTAAATTAGTGTGTCTTTATAGCTGTGTTCTTCCTTCACCAAGGAATTGTGGAGAACGCCAGGCTAAGAGTGCATATCAGTTTCCTGTAGCTGGCACCACAAAGTACCACAAACTGAATGGCTTCAAACAACGGAAAACTAATCTCTCACAGCTCTGGAGGCTAGAAGTTCAAAATCAAGGTGTTGGCAGGACCGCGCTCCCTCTGAAGGCTCCAGGGAAGAATCCTTCCTGCCTCTTCCAGCTTCTGACGGTTGCCATCAATCCTTGGCATCCCTTGGCTTTTGGCACCTAATTGCAATCTCCGCCTGTGTCTTCACGTGGCTGTCTTCCCTCTGTGGGTTTGTATTTAAAGTTCCCCTTTCTTATAAGGACAACAGTCACTGGAACAGAGTCCACTCTAATCCAGTTTAACTTCTTCTTAACTTAAGTACATCTGCAAAGATTCTATTTCCAAATAAGGTCACATGAGGTTCTGACGTTCCAGGTGAGCATGAATTGGGGGGAGCTGGGGGGGTGGTACATTACTCAATCCAGTATAGAAGGAAAAGGCGACAGCCGAGTGAGGAAGTAGGTGTTGCCAGGAGAGGGAAGGCCCTTCTCTGTCGCTGTGCCTGGTTAACGTTCCAGTTCTGTACTCACTTTGCCCCTTGGAGTGTCCATCTTTTCATTCATAAAATGACAAGGTTGGTCTTTAAGGCCACATTCACCTCTAATGTCGCTCATGTCCTAGGGGAGGAAGCAAGCAAGGGTGGGGCCAATGGAAGGCCGTGGTGGTCTGAAGAGGATGTCCCAGCCAAGTCCCATAATGACAGGCCTCCCGTTCTGGATGAGTCTGAGATCAACAAACAGCTCCTCGAACGCCATGCCAGGACTTTCAGTGACCACATCTGATAGGCAGTGGGTGGGACCTGTTGTTCTTGGTCCAGATGAGACCACAGCTGATGGCCTCCCAGAAACAACCCAGAAAAAAAGCTTCAAAAGGAATAGTTAGAATCACAAAGAGATTGAGACTTGGCCTGAAGCGGAAGGGCAAG
>NW_017731428.1:3947227-3949984 GCF_001890085.2 Hipposideros armiger | reverse complement strand
AAACGACAGCAACTTGTCTGTTCCCCTTCCCCTAATTCCCCAGCACTGTTCCCATCCCCCCAATTACCCAATAAAAATCTTTAAAAAAAAAAAAACCAAGTTATTATATAAGGTAAGTGCTACTCTCCATAGGCATGTATGCATGTATGTATGTGTGTAAGTATTGAATATGAATTCCATGAAGACCAAACAAAACACATTGAGGGGCTTCCAGTTGGTGATTTCCAACATTCACACTTCTGTGCATGAATGCAAAAAGGACTGGAAAGAAATATACCAAAATTACATAATTATTAGCATCATTTCAACCATTTTATTTTCTTTACACCCTCTTAATTTTCTCAATTCTCTCCATCTGTTTCTTTGTATAATCAGAAAACTATGACCTTCTCTCGTATTATTTCTATCTATTTAGTAATGCTTCTAGCTCCCCATTTAGAAGTTGTGAAAACTGAGGTTTGAGAATGGCTAGCTGAGGGTTGCACTGTTAGTAAATATTATGGCAGAGCCAGGAGTTCACACTCAGGCCAGACTGTCCCCATCCCTGGTCAGAGTCAGGGTTGGGTGTGATGGCTTGTTTGGGGCTCAGGGCTTTGTCTTTGTTTTGGGCACCGGGCACTTTGTCTTTGTTTTGTTTCCTCCCACTCCTAGTGCAGACGTGTCTATAGGCCTCCATGCCTCAGGTCTCTGGCCAGTGGGGGCGTCTCATCTTCCTTCCCTCCTCAGTGAGAGGACAGTCAGCTATTTGTCCCAGAGCCAAGGACAGGCTGCCAAGGGCTCAGACTCATTTTACTTCCCGAGCAAAGAAGTGGCCTTGGTCCGTGGAAACCATCAACTTGAGGGGGTTGAATTTAGCTGTGCTCCCTAGCTGGCAGCAGGGAGGCAGGCAGGGTCCTGTCAGCTTGAGGATGCAGGCCAAGCTCCAAAAGGGCTTTTGTCTGAGGCCGGGCCCCAGGCCAGAGTGACATTCTTCCATGGAGGCTGCCAGGCCACCGCTGCTGCTGCGTGGGGCACCTGCAGGGCAAAGAGGGAGAGCGAGCCAAATGCCCATCTTTTTTCCAGAGAAGAGAGAGGCTGGAGGGCAGAGTCTGCTATTCGGGGGCCTTTGGGTGCTGAGACCACGCCAGCAGGTTCTTCGGGCTTGAGAAAAGAAGCCAAGGCCCAGACTCCCACACTGCCCAGAGATGTGGACTCCTACTTCTCCAGTGTTGTTATCCTTGATCAAAATCCCAACAAGAAAAGAAATCCACTCCTTCTCTCATTCGTTTCCTGTAGAAATCTTGAGTTCACACACCTCTCTGGTGGGAAGAAGGGGTCCTATCTGAGAAGCCTCCGGTGTAACAACTCCCCACTCAGGGCACGCATCACCCATTTGTAGTGGATGGTGTTGGGACCCCACTCCGATCCCCTTTGCAGGGTTGGTGCATCCATCCCCCAGTTGCTGTGAGTGCTGGCTGCTAATGCTCACAGCTGCCCCTTTTGTGGAGACCTGCCCTCAGCCATTAGGAACCATCTTACCTGGGGGACATTCCTCCCACCCCACTTCCCAGCCCCTTGCCGTCCAGGAGACACCAATTCTGTGGCGTTCCTTTGGACCCACCAAAAGCAAACCAACTGGCTCTCTGGGGCTCTCATTCTCACTCCACTGGATTCAAATAATGATACTTATGTATTATACCAGCCCCCTGACATGGTAACTGCCTCAGATGGACGCTCAATATGGTTGTCAGGCTTGGAAAAGCACATGTGTCCAAGAGTTGGCTTCAACAGGGACCCAGGGAGCAAATTTCCATGCTGTGTCATTATCTGTCATCCTGCAATTACTCACCAGGGCAGCTTTGCTTCTCCACCTCCCCTGGACCCACATAGTGAAGAGAAAAATGGGTGGTGGCTTGGACAATGAGAAGCATTCACCTGTCCCCAGGGTCCCCAGGTGGCCTGGGGAATGGGAGTTAGCTGCCACACAGTTTTGAACCGGGATATTCTGTGACATACAACCCATTGTCCTCCTGGTTATTACCCATTCAGGTCATCCTTTTGTTTTTTTCATTCATTTATTCATTCACCATTTACCCACTTTGTGCCAATCTGGCGCTAAGCACTATACAGGTATGATGTTGTGCTCTCCCAACAGCCGTGACCTAGGTGCTCTTCCTAGCTCCATGATCACAGCTGAGTTATTAAGTTGCAGAACACTTAACAGCTCTCTTGTCTGTTGTATAAGTGGAGCCCGGAGTCAAAACCACATGTCTGACTCCCAAACCAGTGTTTTTCACCACGGTGCTATACTGGTCTTGTTACCTTACAACAGAGTCTGCCAAACATCCCACAAGGCACAGCATAGGGCGTAAGAGAATGAACGTTGAATGTGGAGTTAGAAGATGGGTTGCTGGCCTGCTCTAATCAGCCTTCTCAGTTGGGGTTTGAGTCTTGTGGCTTCCTTGACACCTACCCTCCATGCTTCAGGCCCCTGGTTCAAGGCTTGTCTTCTTCCCCCTGGCATGAGGTTCAGGCTGACCTCCAAGTCATCAGATTCTTCGCTTTGACCCCAGAACCCTCATCCTTCGCTGGGTAGCCCTCTGGGGTGCGGGTCAGTCCCCTTCTCTGACTCTGGCCCTACATAGAGAGCTTTTGAATAATGGGAAGATATTTTAAAACCTTAAGGTCTTATTGGTGCCCTGGAATTAAACCATGTCTTCTGGGTTTGGATGTGCAGCCCAGCGCCATCTGGGTGGACCTGCACAGACCACATTGCCC
>NW_017731428.1:3938520-3944913 GCF_001890085.2 Hipposideros armiger | reverse complement strand
ATAAATTTCTATCATTTAGCCACCAAGTCTGTGGTATTTTGTTATAGCAGGCTAAGCTAAGACACCAGGACAGGTTGAGAGAGAGAGAGAGAGAGAGAGAGAGAGAGAGAGAGAGAGAGAGAGAGAGAGACATAGTGGGAGAAAGACAAAAGCTTTTCTTCTTGCTTTCTGGTCAAGAGGCCATACATTGTCATTTTGCACTGGGTCTCACACATTATATATAATAGCTGAGCATATCTAGGATAGATAGTCACTGCTCATCGGCACTGTCTTTCTAAGCCAAACCTTCCTGGCAGAGTTTGGGGTTTCCGTTTCATTCTGGAGATATAATGAAGTCTTCCCACAGCGGTGCACAACCAAACCTTTTCTGGAGGAAGCTTCAGACCAGATCATCAATGCATGTAACATACCATTGAACTACTTAATACCAAAATTATTAAAGAGGAATGAAAAGGTTATATAGCGACAGCAATAGTTAGGATTTTCTTTCACATAATTGTGTGTAAGTAGGGGGTGTGTTTAGAATCTACTGGGTTTCTGGTTCTTTCTTTGGTTGCCTTTGGCATCTCTGGACCAGGCCTTACATGCCTTGGAGAGAACTTTCTTGCATGGTGCTTGTGGCAATGTCTAAGGATGGGCAGCTGGGACCTCACTGAGCTTACAGGAACAGCTGTATTTTTGTGCCTAGCTGCTACTCGTGTTTGCCTATGGCAGCATGTCGTCTCCGATTTGCTTTTATTATAGCATTCCTCCTGGTGGTGAGGTTGTAGGGGGAAAGACATTGAGTGGTTATCCTTTCATAGTCACTGGGGGCTACTGATGTTCACCCAAAGTTTCTGACACCTGTTGAATGGCTACCTTGGCTTTGATCATGCCTCACTGGTGGCCAATGGTGCCATTCTGTCTTGTATACCAAGTTCCTGAGGTATAGTGAGAGGAGAGGAAATTTATTCCTGGTCATGTGACCAGTGACTAGGAGAGCGAAAGCTTGAGCTCAGTCCTGACTGATTCCAGAACATGGATTCTAGCCTCTGTGCTCCTTCAGTCCTGTCGGTGTTTCCTGCTAGCCCCCAGCACTCCTGTGTGCGCTACCTGGCAGGGACGAAGAGGACCAAAGGGCCAACCAGCCCCACTGTCTCAGGTACCAGGAGGCCACCCAGCCAAGGGAACAAGTGGGGACTGAACCCCTACCCTGTCGCTGTTTCTCAAGCCTTGGTCTGGCTTCCCCCTCCAGAAGAATGGGCGCTTTTATTAAGGTCCTCTGCCCACAAGAGGTGTCTTTACTGAACTCACACAAAGGCATGGAATAGACAAGCAGCTGTTCAGGGTGCAGAAGGGTTGTTGGTTGGTTTGTTCTGTTGTCTTTGAGTTTCTACTGGTTATTGCCAACCCCTGGGTGCCAAAAGGCACTCACACCCAGCAGGACACTCCTATCAAGAGGCCACACCCCTGACCCTTGGGGCAAAATAGACTCCACTGTTTTCTCAAAAAGTGGCCCAAGGACCCACTATGTCAGAATCATCTGGGTAGTTGTTAAAACGCAGATTTCTGAACCCCTTCCAGATTGTCTTACTCAGACTCTCTGAGGGTGGAGCCTGGTAATCTGCATTTTGTCAAGTACCCTACAATGTTCCTCTGCCCTCTAAGGTTTCTAGCAAGTCTCTTCAGCGTGTCCTGCTCGCTGCTCTTTCCTGGCTCTGAACCCATCACTGCCAAGTTAGCTCTGTAATTGACCCTTCTGTGGCCCCATCGGTCCTCCACATTTGGTGGCTGTTTGGTCTTGCCAGTGTCGGAAGCCTGGTTTTCCCTCTGGAAAACCTACTCAGCTGGCACCTTGCAGCTCTGTGCTGCCTCAAGTAGCACCTCGTTCTAGTGAGGTCACACCCCAGGCCTTAGCCAGTGCTCTGAGCCCTTGCACTTGCCTGTCCTGCTAACTCCTCTGAAACTTCATTCCCAAGTCCCCTCTGGCCTGGCCAACGCCCTGGTCACAGAGAGACTCAGTCTTACAGCCCCAATCTCTGTAACACCCTCAGAGTACACCTGGGCTCTGAGCGTGGAGCCCAGGGGATGACAGCCATGGCAGGGAATGCCACAGTGTCCGGTGGTCACTGCCTCCTTCTCGGACATTTCCTTTGCTGTCTGTGGCCCAGTCTGCCCGCAGCCTGTGGTTGGGGAAACATGTAATGCTCTGGGTTTCTGGTTTACAGATTATAGGAACTATAGGGGAAAACCTCAGTTCTCTGATGTGAGTCATTCAGAGTAAATGTTAGGGCTGAAAATGTCTCTCTTTTTAAAGCATGTTGAAGAAGTTAAACAGTAAAAGGTTGAACGTTCATATTTAGTTAAATACGTTGTTTGCTAGCACTCACTGAAGCCTCAGGGTTAAACTGCTATTTTCCAGGGAAAATGATTTAATTATAATAATACTAAGTTATCGTGGTAACAACCAACCTTGTGTTTTTATAGGTTATGCGTATTGTATTTTATTTGGTCCTCATAGAATAGTAATGGGTAATTGTTACTCTGCGCCAGGCACTGCTGTATGAATTTTATGTATGTTAATTCCTTACCAACACAGAGAGTTTAAGTAGCTTGTCCAAAGCCACACAGCTTGTGAGTAGCTTAGTCAGGATTGGCACCCACACAGTCTAGCTCTAAAGTCTGTGTTTAATGATAAAGGTATAACTGACTCATATCAACGCAGGAAGGTAGATTTCCATATTCCTATTTTACATATGAGGTATCCGAAGGTGAAAGAGGTGAAGTGGCTGGTCTGGGTGAATCACTACCACGTTTTTAGTGGCCATGTTCTTAAGGCCAGTGGGGGAACACCTAAGAGAGAAGAGGACCATGGGAGTGAGTCTGGAAATCCTGGTGGTAACTTCTAGGGTCAAGAAAATCCCATTGTTGGCAAATTTGGCTGGCATTTTGATGCTTTTCTGAACATCTATTGAGAGCCAATTAAATTCACATTAATGCATATGTTTTTTTAAGCTAGGCATTGTGCTAGGCATGGAGGATACTGAAATGAATAAGCCCTGGTCCCTGGCTTCAAGATGCTCATGGTTTAGTCGGGGAGAAAGAGAGAGAGACAAAATCTGGTCATTATAAACAATGGCTTACATGCTGTGTGGGAACCCCACCAGGGTGCTATGGGGTTATAGATGAGGGGACCTGTGGGGTCAAGAGAGAAGCATGCAGTTGGGTGAATAATATTAAGGGGAGATTTCCTGGTGAAATGGGATCTAAGACTAAAAGGATGAATTTGCGAGTCAAAATCGAGTGGAGGCACATCTGCTTTTGTGCATTAGATAGTTATCTATGGTGTACCAATTCTTCTGTCAAGAATAACTGGAAAGGCTGGATTACAAATCAAACAATCGATCAAGCAGAAAACAGAAACAGCTGTTTGAAAGGATTGGGAGCTACCAAGGCAACTAGGACTTGAGAGAAGATCGTAGATACAAGGGAGCTATAGATAAGTGAGTGATATTTCACACCACTTTTCCCCTTAAAGCATTTGCAGTTTATCAGGAAAGCCGGTTAGAAGGTGACAGCTAGAAGTCTAAAAACCTCAGCAAAATTTTTGTCAATCTCAAGGTACTGAGGGAATTCAAGTTCTGCCAGAAAGAAAAGGCTCTGGTAAGAAGACCAGACTTTTAATGAGACCACTGACATCTGTGTCCTTAGAGTAAGGGCAACTGGAACTAGATCAGACCTTACCAAAATAATCTCACACTCAAACCATCTCAATTTCTGATTGGGTTAAGGGGAATTGTTCCTATACAAACTGCATCCAAGAAGAAAAGCAAAGTCTCTCTGGAGAAATATAACATTATCCAGATTCTCTATAATTTTTCAAGAAACTGTCCAGCCTTTAATTTAAAAATTACCATATATTCGAATAAAAGAGAATCAAAATATCATAATTCAAAGGAAACTAACCACACAATAGAAATAGACCCACAGATGATACAGACTTTGTTTAACGAACATATTCTTTAAAATAACTATAATTAATTTGTTCAAGAGAGTGATGACAAAGTGGAAAATTGGATCTACAGAAAAAAATCAAATAGAAAATCTAGAATTGAGCAGTCCAATATTGAAATTAAGAACTTAATAGATAGATTTAATGCAAATTTGACATGATGGAAGAGAGGATTAGTAAACTTGAAGAGAGGATAGTAGTAAATATCAAGACTTAAGCACAGAGGAAAAACTATGTAAACTACAAAAAAGAAAGAAAGAAATGTACAAAACATAATGAAAAGGTCTAAAATGCAAGCAATTGAAGTCCCATTAGAAAAAGGGAGAAAATAGGGCAAAGAAATACTTGAAGATATGCAGACTGACTGATTTTTCAGGGTATTAAACTACTTCCAGAAGTCCATTATTCCATTTGATCTTCACAGTAATTTTGCCAAAAGGTATTATTATGTCCACTTACAGATGAAGAAATAGAGTCTCAAAGAGGGGAAGGGCCTTCATTCATTTATTTAAGATGCAATCATTCATTTACTCAGCAAACGTTTGTCAAGTGGCATGATTTGTAAACTTGTTATACAAAGCAATCAAGAGCTTTNGGTTTCTTTCTGAATTTCAGAATCTGAGCAGCGCAGATGGCTTCCTGTTTTATTTCAATATCGGCCTAAACAAAACCTGGGGACATTGATCTGTAGCAAAACCAACCAACACAAAAACACAGCATGCTTCCCCAAGCCAAATAGAAATGACTTTTGCATAATCTGTTTTTTCTCTCTGTGTATCGACACATCTGCTTCCCTGCAAACCTCGGTAATCAAGTGTTGATTGGCAGTCCCATCAGAGAGCCTTTGTGGAAGCCTCTGAAAGGTAGTTGTTATTTTCCTCCTCAAAAAGATGGCCTCTGTCCACGTACTGTCATCTGACGATGTAGGATGCTACGTGTTTGGATAATAAACAAGTCACAACAGTTTCAGCACAGACAACTTTTAGGTTAAAAAAAAATTTAAATGACATATAAATAGCCACCCAAATTTAATTTAAATGTGGGCGTACAATCTATAATTTGCTCATCAAACATAAAATAACCTAAAAAATGCCACATTTTATACCAGTGGTTTTCCACTGGGGCAATTTTGCCCCCCAGGGGACATTTGGCAAGCCCTGGAGACATTTTTTGTTGCTATAAAGGAGGAGGGAGAGGTGTGGGCAGAGATCAGAGATGATGCTAAACATCTCACAGTACACAGAACAACCCCCACGACCAAGAATTGCCCTGTCCCAAATGTCACCAGTGCTGAGGCTGAGAAACCCTGATCTCGACTGTTTGATTTTTTTGTGAATTATGCATGATTCTCTATATCTAGCTCTATTCTAAGTAGTTTTGAACTTTCAAAAGCCCAGTGTTTAAACATTTTTCAGCACCAATTAAAGGTAAGATGCTACCCCAGATGCTCTGCTGTTGACTTTACTGAATTAGCAAAATCATCCTATGCTTAGCAGTATTGGATTCCCTGCATATGAGTTTTCTGAGTTCCAGCATCAGGGCAGGTGACTAGTATTGTCACACGGGGACCCTGTACTCAGTGGGAGGTCCCAGGCTTAATGCTCTGCAGTGGCCATCTTTAAATTCTTAATAACTTTATCTTTGAATTTGTGTTTTGATAGCGAAGTCTGATGAGACCATTGTACCTATGATACCCCAGAGCTTGGAGCCTCGGCTCCCTTGGGGTTCTGTCTCCTGTTACCGCCCACCTGCCTGGGATGGGTTCTTGAATGCCCATTCCTCTGCCCCCACTCAGTGACCACGCTGCCATTCGCCTCTGGCAGGAGCAGAGAGAGGGTGTTGGGCTGGGCGGGGTGTGTGTGCTCCATGCACCAAGTCAGGGGGCAGGGGCCCATGCACCCGGTCAGGTCTGCCATGCCCAGAAGTACCCCAAGCTGGAGAGAGTGTGACATTAAACAGCAAATAAAAACACCATGAGTTACAGACTGAATATTTGTGTCTCCCCAAAATTTATGTGTTGAAGCCCTAATTCCCCAAGGTGATAGTATTTGGAGGTAGGGCCTTTGGGAGGTAATTAGGCTTAGATGGGGTCATGGGGGTGGAGTCCCGTGATGGGATTGGTGCCCTTAGAAGAGGAACAGAGACAGAGACCACATGTGAGGGAACAGTAAGAGGGTGGCTGTCTGCAAGCCTGGAAGAGGATTCTCACCAGGAACTGAATCTACCAAGCACCTTGATCTTGGATTTGCCAGCCTCCAAAACCTTGAGGAAATAAATTTCTATCATTTAGCCACCAAGTCTGTGGTATTTTGTTATAGCAGGCTAAGCTAAGACACCAGGACAGGTTGAGAGAGAGAGAGAGAGAGGGGGAGGGAGGGAAGGAGGGAGAGAGAGAGAGAGAG
>NW_017731428.1:3883395-3932395 GCF_001890085.2 Hipposideros armiger | reverse complement strand
AATGTAGACAAATATTTGGAACAACTAGAACTCTCATATATTGCTAGTGGGAGTGTAAAGTGGTACAACCACTTTGGACAACTGGTTGGCAATATCTGTTAAAGCTAAATATATGTATATCATACAATCCAGCAATTCTACCCAGCAGAAATGCATACATACGTTCACCAAAAAAATGTAAAAGAATGTTTATAGCAGCATTGTTGTAATAGCTTAAACCTGGAAACCACTTATATGTCCATCAACATTAAATTGAATGAGTAAATTATGGTATATTTACACAATGGAGTATCATAAGACAATAAAAAAGAACATATTACTGCCATATGCAGCAACATGGGTGAATCTCACAAAATAATATTAAATGAAAGAAATCAGATTTTTTTTAAAAGCATATATTGGATGTTTTCATTTAAATAAAGTTCAAAATCGGCAAAATGAATCAATTTGGAATGAAGTCAGAATATTGGCTACCTTTCAGGGGATGGTGTCTGGGAGAGGGCTGGAAGGAGGCTTCCAGAGCGCTGATGAAATTCTAATCCTTGATTTGTATAATCGTTACTTGAGTATGTCAAGTCTGTAAAAATGCATCAAGCTCTAAATTTAGAGCTTGTCCACTTTGCTATATTCATGTACTATGTCAATAAAATATTACCTGCTAAAAAATTGGGATGAAATGACATGACGTTCTAGGCAGGGAAGATGGCATAAACAAGGGTATGGGGGAATAAATAATATAGTGTGTGGAAAATTACAGGTAACTCACGTTGTTAGAGCATAAAGCGCGAGGTAGATTATAGCAGGGCTGAGGGAAGCCGTTACCGTGGTCATGGAGGGCCTGTGTGCCCCACTAAAGAGTGTGGACTGTCATCTGAGGTCAGTTAAACCCTGAAAGATTCTAAGCAAGAGGTGACATCACGAGATTTAAAATAAAAATAAATCCTAATGTCCATTGGCGAACAGACCAACATAGTGTCAGAGAAACCAGCTAAGGTGCTCTTGCTGAAACTCCAGGGTGACAGATAATGAAGGACTAAATCAGGGCAGTAGTTGTGCTGATATAAAGAGAGTATGACTTCAGGAACACTTAGAAGACAGTATTATAATAGTAAGACTTTATTGGATGTAGGAGATGAAGGAAACCAGAGTTGGGGATGATTCCTAAATTTGTAACACAGATGACTGCCTGGCGGGTGGTCTCACCAAATGAGGCAGAAAGAATTCAGGCATAAGGGGCAGAAGACTAGTTAAATTTTAGACAGTTTGGACAGGTTTACCAGCTAAGGCAGCAATCAAGTTGAGGGGGGTTCTTTGGGAGTTATTTTGGGGTCCCCTGTTTCCTAGAATTGATGACCAATTTAAATGTCAGGTCTCTGATGTTCTCCACAATTACTGTTTGGTTTTCTTGCCTTTTCTGGTCAGAGTACACATTCAAGACACAAAGCTGTGGTTTGTCAGCAGCAGATCCAGCGGCACGGGTGCCCTGGGGTCTGAAAGACTTCATCTCGCTTTCCCTCCGCTGCTCCAGACAAAAGCTGTCTTATGTGCCATCTATTTCAGTCATTTTTATGAGTGCCGTGGAATATCTTCAAGCTATCCCTTTTAAGCATTATCTCTTGGCAGTTAAGAAAATAGATCCATTGCAAGCCCTGGAGTTTCTGAAAAGGGGTTTAAAAATAGCTCAGGGCGCTAGACAGCTGCAGCTCCTGGGAAATTGAGCCCTTCGCTTGCACTTTTGCCGGTTTCCATTTTAACCTTGCAGCTGGAAATCGGTAGCTCTTCCTCTGCTACGAACAGATGCAAAAGGAGGAAGGAACGAGCCAGGACCCTCTCTTGACCTGGGGTCACACTTGGCAATCGGTGAATGCTGAGCGACCCCGGAGCAGTGGAGAGTGGGCATATCAAACCCTTGGGTTTGAGAAAGCCTCTTCAATGTTATGATGTATGCATATCTTTATATTTGGAAATGAAAAATATAAGCCTATTGGTTTCATCATGCAAATTATAGGAAGCAAATAGGATAAATTTCTCTTGGCTAATAGGGATAGGCAGAAAATACACTAAGTGGCAACAGTGCTGTGCTGCCATTCTCTCGTGGAGTATCCATGATAATGCTAGAGGAGGCTGTTGTCCCATCCCCATCTTCAGGTGTGAAAACTAGGATTGGTCCAGGCTGGGAGGATGTCCCCCAAGGGGGCAAGTTTGGCATGATGACAAGGGCTCTGCTCCAGATTTAGTTAATAAATCCTGACTTCAATCTTATTTTGTAAAATAGGGAGCATCCTTTGTGTGTTCACAGGGTTGCTGTGATGACTCTAGGTGAAATTTTATGGCTGTCGAAGGCCCTCAAAGAGGGTTTGGAAGAGAACGTTCTGGAAAACATTAAGGTGACTCATTACCACTTCAAATGAGACTTTCTCTAGACAAGTGAGCTCACATTTTTCACTTCTACATATCTCTTCTGTAGAAACATTGGCTCATGTCCCAGAGATTTACATACAAGGAAGTTTACTACAGCTGGAAAAAGATGGGAGACAACCTGTGTGTCCAAAGACAGAGAAACAGCTAAATATATATTGAGATCCTTCATCCGGTGGGATACTATAGAGCCACTGACAAAACGCCAAGGTTCCAGAAGGATCAACATGGAAAGAGCTCCAAGATACAGGGTTAAGCAAATGGGACGCCTCAAAACAGGATAATTTGATCTTATGGTTATAAATGAGGTGCTCTATAAATTGCTTTTAAAGATATATACCCATATTTACAATATATGTTATATAAATATATATTTTAAAACCTGATCACATATTGTAAATGTTTTCCTAACTGTACTGAAAAGGCCTGGGAGGACTTCACACCCATTTATCAACATTGGACACCCCTGGGAATGGACTGGCAGCGGGAAGAGGATGAGGAGGTGCCAAAGACAACTTTTAAAGGCTTTGGTCTTTAAAAATGGTTTTATGACAAAAATGTATTCATTGACTACTTGTATACCTCAATAAGACTATCAAAGAGGATGAAAAAAACAAGCAAATTCCTAACGATGAAATTTCAGGCTTGTGAATGGGTTGTATCAGTGTTCAGCGGGACCCAGGGTCTCCGGGTTCTGTTAGTTCTATTGCTCCCTCTGACACTGGCTGTGTGATTTTGGACAAGTCACGTTTGCTCTCTAGGCCTCCGTTTCCTTTTGTAACGAGGCGGTTGAACTGGGGTACGAATTGAGAGGCATTTTTATTATTCACTTTCAAATATCTGGCTTCGCTTTAAAAAACGCATTGATGTGTGCGGAAGCTCAATATAGGAAATAGCAGAAAGTGTGTCAACAGCGCAGCCATTGGTGCCCTGGATCCATTTTGGTGCTAACGTTTTCTGACTTTAGTTGAATGCAATGAACGTCATCCACCTGTCAGAGCTGCACTGCCTCTCAACTGAGTGGAAAATAACTAGGTGATTATAAGTGACCCACAAAAGTTCATGTGGAACAGTTGCTCTTGCAAAGTGTTTCCCTGGGCATTAAGCTCAGATGCTGACAGCTAGCTGTCTGATAACTCAGGGGCTATTGGGGCTCCAAAGAGACTATTGCTATTTCTAGAGAGTTCTGTGAGGACCCCAGGTCTTTGGAAGAACATTCACGGGTGGTTTTCAGGGGAATCAGGTTCCAGGTTATGGTGCCCAGACTCCTCTAGCCCCACCTCCAGCCCCTGACCCAGAGCTGGAACTCAGGGATTACAGTAGAAAAGCAAGGTCTTGGGGAAAGAGTGGGGACAACAGGAAAAGTCATTGTGAAATATGAGGAAGGCTCATCAGCGTCCTTTCCCTGCTCTGCAAGGCACCGTCGGGAGTTCTGCAGAATTTGCCCCAGCTTCCTCTAGCTATAGCTAAGTCATTTAGGGTCATTTTGTCTCTTTAGGGACAGGGTTAGATACCCCATGATTCTCTGCCTCATTAGAGCCCATGGACTACTACAGTGTCCACGTCTTGAGTTATAACGAGCAGCATCACCCAGAATAAAGCCTGGTTCTTGTGCCATTTGCATCTGGCCCAGGCTGGCAAGACTCACACTCAGAGGAGGTTAGAACACAAAGAGAGTGTAGTCTCCAAGGAGGGAAGGACAGATATGCAGGGCCATTCAGAGGGATTCCTTCCTGGCCTGTCTTCTCCATGGACAGAAACAGAAGGTTGGCAGCCAACATTTCATACCTCCCTGACTTTTCCTGCCCATCTGTAGGATGGAGAGGTAAGACCTGGGTGAATGACCAGCTCTAGCCCAAGTCCCCACTCCCACCAAGGCACACCAGTCTGGGGGTCAGGAGACCTGCGGTCAAGTCCCCCAGTTGAGTCCCTTTGTCATTACAAGTCTAGTCAAATGCCTTTCCTGGTTCTCAGTTTCATTTATTAAAGGATATTGGATTAGATTCTTTTCTAGTTGTCTGCCAGGCCTAATATATTAAGTCTAGAACTAGATTCTAAGAGCCTTCCCCAGTAAGTGGAAGGGAGTGAGCTATAATGGTTAAGTGTATGGAGCCTGGGATCAAAATTTCTGAGTTTAAATTCTGACTGCCCTTTCCTTGCTGGGACTTTGGAGCAAGGTTTTTTATTTCTCTGAGCCTGTTTCTAAATTGGCAAAAGTAAGAGTTGCAGTTACTCCATAATGTTATGAGGAATGCAAGAGATAATCTTGCATGAAGCTCAGGACCTGACACAGCAAGTGTTCAATAATCCTTAGCTTAGTATTTTGTATGTTTCCAGGCTATTATGGTGCTGAGATCACAGCAAGTACTGGCTAAAATGGTGCCTTGATGAAACATCACACCTTACCATAGATTCAATTATACTACAGGCCAAATCATGTACCCCATAAAGTTCATTCATTCATTCATTCATTCAATACTAATCAATCAATATTCATTGACTGTCTTAGGTGTGGCACCCAGGACTGAGGATGCAAAGACACCCAGATCTACTCGAAAACTTACTCTAATACAGTCCTGATATAGAATGCACCTTATTCAGTAAGACGTGTTTGTTGGGCATTTATGGAACTCAGACAACTGTTCTGACATCATTGGAGGGTCAATATGATGACTCATTTCTTGCCCACAAAGAGTTTAGAATTTCAAAGGGGAGGAAAAAGACAAGCTTGTGAAGCAAAATAGGATCTTTGTACATCAAGTTAAGATGATCAAGTTAAGTTACAGTGAATTTCAGGACACCCTGAGATGATCCCCCATGGTGACACGCGCATTTGTGATATCTGCTGAGCATTTATGTGTCAGGGACTGGGTCTAGAATCGTCCATGCCTTATCTCACTTCACTTCATGGGGTGGTCATTAGTGGTAACCCTATTTCACAGATAAAGGAACTAGTCTCCGTGAGAGTAAGTAACTGTCGAGGGTCACCTAGCCGGCAAGAGACAGAGGTCTGCCCACTCTCACTGTACCCCATTGTATCAATTTGCTAGGGCTGCCTTCACAAAGTGCCACAAAAGGGTAACTGAAAAACAGAAATTTATTGTCTCACAGTTTCGGAGGCTGGAAGTCCACGATCACTCTGTCAAGAGGACTGGTTCCTTCTGAGGACTATGAGGGAGAATCTGTTCTGTGCCTCTCTCCCCGCTTCTGGTGGTGGCTGGCAGTTCTTAGCATTCCCCAGCTTGTAGATGCATCACTCCGATCGCTGCCTCCATCTTCACATTATGTTCTGCCTGTGTGTGCCTGCTTCTGTGTCTAAATTTCCCCTTTTTATAAGGACACAAGTCATATTGGAGTAGAGCCTACCCTAACGACTTCATCTTAATCACGTACAAAGATCCCATTTCCAAATAAGGTCACGTTCACGAGTCCTGGGGTTAGAACTTAACATCTTTTGGGGGACACAGTTCAAACCATAACGCTTACCTTCGAGGCGTTGGCATCATGCACTCTCAGCCCCCCTTCTACTTCCTTTCAGAGACAGCCTCAGTTAGCCCGGAGTTTCTCCACCTTGACATCCTAATTAGCCCGTGCCCATCTGTCCTGTCGAGGGTCCTTTGCTCGTTGAGGCAGGGCCCGTGGTGCCAGCCACACTCCCCGTTGGAATGGACCAGCTGGCATGATGAGAGGCCATGCAGAGAAGGCAGCTCACTTACCCTCTGCATATCCAAGTGTAACTACAAAAAGAATAGTATAGCAATGACTGCTTATTGATAACTTATTATCCACCAGGCACTGAGTTAAGTATTTTACGTGCATAACCTATTTATTCTGCACAGCAACCCAAAAAGCTAGGCATTACCATACCATTTCATAAATGGAAAAAAAAAATAAGGTTCATAAAGATGAGGTTCTTTTCCAAAACGCATGACTGCAAGACAACCAACACAGTGCCAGGCATACAACAACGATGAAACATTAGCAAATATTTTTTACTATGTTGCCTTCTTTCCCATAGAGCTTTTGGGTGAAAATAACACTCTTTCCCTCCCCTCTCTGCTGGTTGACTGGGAACCCTGCCTAGGCCTTATTAGTTCATACCCTGGGGCTGTGGATGAAGCTGGTGAGTTACAAGGGCAGCAGCCACAGGCAGTGTGACCTTGTAACAAAGCTAGGCAAGGACGCAGAAGAGGAAGCCTGTCCCCAAGGGTCCACCCTGTGCAGTTTTCCTAGAGCTGTGGGAACTTCCCACACCCTGTTGCCTCATGCAGGCTTATTCTGGGAGTTGCTCTTGAAGTTGCTATATAAACCCCATGATTTTAATTGTTTCAGAAGGTGGACTGGGGCAGCCTTTCCCAGGGGCTGAGTCCTTGGGCGGAGACGGAGCCGAGGCAGCAGGGCCAGGGATGAAGGGACCCTGGCCAGCTGCCTGCTGCCGCCTCCTGGGCTCTCCAAATGTCTTTCTGATTATAAAAGTGATCAATGATTACTTTTCAAAAACTATGAAAGTGAGTGAAGTTAAAAGCAACAGTCTTTCTTACAATCCTAGCCTTTTGAAGTGTGGACGGAAAAGTGGCCACATATTAAACATGACAAGCTCAGGAGACTGAAAATAACCACAGGGGATGGCATGAACATAAAAATTCCTAACTAAAGTGGGCCATGGCAGAAAGTCACATCCTTGGCATGTAGCTTCCTTGACAAAGATCAATCTTTGCATCTAAGATAACATACCCTTGGTCAGAGTAATCCCTTTCCAGGTCCCCCAGGGGGCACAACGCACCACACCAGAGCAGGAATCTACAAAATCTCTCATTGTTATCTTGTTTCCCAATATTATCTCTAAAACGCTATTAGCTATCCTGTACCCACCCCACCCCACCCTTTGCTCTCTCCCACCCCTTTAATCTACAACCAATGGATTACATGTAACCCTCCTCCTTTGATTCTAATGTATAAAATAAGTTGCAAAATGGCCATTTTCCGGAGCATTTTCTCAATCCATTGAGACTTTGCTTCCTGGCAATTGTCGTCAGTTTGGCTCAAATAAACTCTTATAAGTTTTCTCTTAGGCTGGATGTTTTTTGTCAACAGGTTTCCATAATTCTTCTGTTTACAAATAAATGTCTTATGTACATACACGTCAATAAAAAGATACCAGTATTCATCAGCTTTTGCCACTTTATGATATGGGAACATCATGTTCTGTCTATACAGAATGATATTCTATTTAAGGACTGTACAAGGTTTGATTGCTTCGTTCTGTGAATGAAGCATAATTTATTTAACGAAACTGTGAGAGACTTTTATATTGTTTCCTATTTGTTGTTCTTCCAAACAATATTGAAATAAAAATTCTCATGCATGAGATTTTTGTCTTCTTTGCCCGATTATTTCTTTGGGATTAAGTCTTAATCGTGGAGTTGCTGGGTCAAAGGGTAAACCTATGTAAGAGGTAAACACTTTGATGTGCATCTCCAGATTGACGCCCATAAATGTTAGACACGGTAACGTTCTTCCCCAATAGTATTTGAGACTGTTTCCCCGTCTCTGCCCACTGAGCATTATACATTTAACAGGAAAAAATTCTGTCTCACTTTAAATTTTTTTTTTTAAATCATGAGTGAGGTTGACCTCATTCTCATATTTTTTTGGCTATTTGTATTCCCTTTTCTGCAGTTGCTACTGCTACTGTTTCTCTGCTGGGGCGTACTCATGGGATCCCGAGGAAATTACAGCCATGGCTTGTGCCTGGACTTTCATTACCAAGACGGGATCTTTGCATTGTTGGCTTTCCCATGTCTGGGGAAAAGGGGCCAGTGGCCATGAGACGCAGAGGCCACTTACCATCTTTCATGAATTCAGTGCAATTCATTCATTTACTATTTCATCCACTTGGAAATTATTCTTGTAGTAATCCTTTGCTCTGATTTACTCATTAATCATTTTTTTCGAGTAGTTATTGAGCATCTGCTGCCTATGAAATGCCAAGTCCCCTGGGGGGACTTGGAGGGAAATCTACCATGTTCGTGACTACGCTCCTTGCCTAATGGGACATCAGTCCCATAAATGGTGTCTAGGGTTTCTGAGCCAGCCTGGTGGGTAGAAGGAATGGCCGAGAGGCTGTGATCTGGGAAGTCTTCCCAGAGGCAGTGTTAGGGGATCTTTGGGTATGAAAAGGTGAGCAACAGGTCCGAGCAGGGAAGGAGAGAGAGAGAGAAAGAGAGATTGGAGGGGGGTAGGAAGAGGGGGGGAGGAGGAGGAGGAGGAAGAGGGGAGAGAGAGAGAGAGAGAGAGAGAGAGAGAGAGAGAGAGAGAGAGAGAGAGAGAGAGAGAACTTAATAGGTGGAGAAAAAGGTAAAAACAAAGGCAATAGGAGACAGGCTGGCATGGGGTGGCTGGAGCAAAGACTCTTCTTAAAGATGACGCGTGGGATTGGGACAGTGGGGTGCCTGCTGTGCTAATGCGCGTGGGCCTACCTCTGACCACCAGGAAGCTGAGCAGGGCAGAGCCGTGCTTTAGAAACATTATTCTGGCAGCTGCGTGAAGGAATTAGAGGGGAAGAGACTGAAGCAGGGACTCCCGTTAAGGCGGCTGCGACAGCAAAGCGAAAGTGAGGGATGGGGGGGCCTGCGTTAAGAAGGAGAGGGCTGGGCTAGGAGTTGGGTGACCTGGGCTCGGCTCCTCTCTGTCACTAGCGTGTCTATAAAGGGAGCTGCTGTCAGAAGGGTCGGAAGGCTGACTCCCAAACAGCATGGACCCAGCTCGGGGTCATCCCAGGAATCACCAGCTCTTTGTGGACCATCCACTGGTTTTGGGGTGCTCCGCTAGGTGTGGGGGCAAACAGAATGAGAAGGCATGATCACAGGCAACGGGGAAGGCAGCCAGGGGTAAAGGCGGGACCGCCCATGAAACCTGGGGAGAAAAAGCAATTGAGCGGCTGAGACGTTCGTTTTCTCCCCTTCGTTGTTTTTGACAGCTGCCAAGCAATTTCATCTTATGGAGGCACCATAATTTCCCTATTTCCTAATGGATGACAATTTTCAAAACTGTTGTTATAAACACTATTGTCGTGGGACTCTTCATGTGTTGAGTCTTGAGCACAGGTGAGTATTTCTGTAGGGCAGTTTCTTGGTAGGGGGAGAGTGTGTGTCCTTTACATTTTAATAGCTTTTGCTGGGTTGCCCTCCCCAAAGGATCCCCTTTATGACTCAGGTGACTAAACGAAGGTTCGGGGAATCTGAGTCACTTGCCTCGAGCCAGATCAATCATATGATTTATCACAATTCGAGGCCAGGTGGGTCTGTCTTCAAACCTCTATTCTCTTCATTGCTCTATGCTATAAATGCTTGTAACTCTTCCCACCGTAACTCTCCAATGTTGATTTTTTTTTTCTCACTCCCACATAGCGACCAGCAAGAAAAACCATACAATGAAAGGGCCTCGGGTAACTATTGGATTGTCGGAAAAGTCATGATGCGTTTTTGCAACAAAAAAACATAGAAAAAGTACGTCCTGACTTTTCCAACAACCCAATATTTGGGAGACAGCAAAGAAGTGGGGGAGAGGGATCAGAGATCTACTCCAGGGCACTCCCCACGACTGGGGTCTACAATGGCAGCTCAAAGGTGAGGAAGACAGCAGGTTGAGCCTCTGGGGAGTGAGGAAACCAGCCCAGCCTAAGCGGGAACCCTGGGGGCTTCCTGGGAGAAAAACTACAAAGTGCCCAAACAGCCTGCAGCCACATCCAGAAAAACATTTGCCAAAGAGCGGTCAGCCCCACATGCTTCGTATAAGCTGAATTACCTTGGGTCCTTGTGACATGTCTGCCCCAAAAGGTGGCAGCGCGGAAATGTGTGTGCTGGTCCCAAAAGTATTTTTTGTGGGCTCCCTAGGATTCAGTTCCAATTCCTGGCTTCTGTCCCCTTCTGCTCTGCTCTTCCCCTCAGCTTCCACACACCATCTTAAGGGAGACTTGAAGTGACAATTCATGAAGTTGGGAGTTTCCCACAGTGCAATTCAGCCTCTGTTGTTGCCTGACTCACACTGTGCAGCGTCGGATAGTGAGTTGGAGTGAGATAGCCAGGCCTCAAATCCTGGACCTTTGTCTTTGGAACCTGAGGTAAGTGACTCAACCTCTCATCATGCGTCAAATGAAGATACTTATATGCCTAGTCATAGGGTTGCTGGGTTAAGTGAAATCATCATTTTTTAATTTTTTTTTTATTTTCCAGGCTCCTCAGTTTACTGAGGTGATGGTTCTGACATTTGGCACAGGGAAGGAGGATAAAAATAATGACAGCATTGAAGCAATGCTGACCACACACTAGGCAGCGTTCTAAGTCTTTATATATATTGTGTTAGTTATCTGTTGCTCCATAACAAATTCCCCCAAATGTAAGCAACAAATATTAAACATTATTTTATTTTACACCTCTCACAGTTTTTGTGGATCAGATGTTTGGGAGCAGCTTCGCTGGTGGGTTCTGGCTTCGGGTCTCTCACGAGGTTGCAGCCAGGATGTCAGCTGGGCTGTGTCATCCGAAGGCTTGACCGGGGCGGGAGGATCCGTTTCTAAGGTGCTCTTTCACATGCCTGGGTGTTTGTGCTGGTTGTTGGCAGGAGGCCTCAGTTCTTCTCCGCGTAGACCCCTCCAGAGTGCTGCTTAAGCACTATGGCAGCTGGCTTCCCGTAGAAAGTATGTTCCCAGACAGCTGGAAGCTACGATGACTTCTGTAACCTGGTCTTGAAAGACATGCGCCATCATTTCTACAGGTTGCACAGGACAGTGCTATTCAACATGAGAGGGGACTACGAAAGGACAAGAATGCCAGGAGGTGAGGGTCCCTGGGGCCCTCTTGGCTAGGCATGTGTTTACTCATTTCACCCTTGAAATGTGCCCAGAGAGGCTCAGTGAGAAGAGACTGGGGGGAAGAAGGCGGTGCCGCGTGCAGGAGGTACAGATTTCAGAGGTTCTAGAGACGGCGCTCTGTGTCAGCATCAGCAATGGGAGCGTGGTCCTCCCTGTTCAGTGGTAGCAATGTCGCCAGTGGAAGAGCTTGGTCAGGGGCGGTCAGGGAATTGCTTTGGGCTGTGTCCCTTCCAAGCAGGGCTGAAGATTCTGTGAGCTGCCAAACATAATATGCTTGACAGCTTAAACCGGTTGAAAATGGTCTTATTGTTGTTCAACGAAGGTCTGCAACGACTGTTACACACAGTTCAGAGCACAGGGACATTATGAGGGACGCACCACATAATGTTATGGCCCAAGTGCCACATCCTCTTAGGTCTTATTAGCATAAACATGGCACCTACAAGAAAGGAGGCGAGAGTGCATTCATATTCTGCACAGGAATGTTGTGCCTGGAGGCTATTTTTGTTTTCAAGAGGGGCAAGTGACAAATAGGGACATGCCCAGAGGAGAGAGGCCATGATGGTAGGGGAACACAAGACCATACCCCTTGAGGCAGAGGGGGTTTTCCTGGAGAAGAGAAGACACTGAGGGAACCATGCAAGCTTTTTTCACATGTGTGAAGCATTTTCTTGTGGTATCATGGCGCAGAGTGTGGGACAGACTCAGGTTTACCTCCTGGTCACTCCTCTATGTGGCCCTGGACAAGGCCCCTGGTCTTTCTGAGTCATTTATGATAACACCTGGCACATAGTAAATGCTCAATAAACATGGGCCCCTTTCTTCTTTATCCTCAGCCTCAATGAGGGTATAAGAGGCAGATCTGCCCTTGGTTTGAATATAAAATGCAGGCAGTGCTTGCCTTGTCCTTGGAGGAATCCAAGTACAGACTGGATGACCCACTGGACTGTCTGTCCTCACTGAGCCTGTCTGGAAGGCTGTGTCCCAAGCGAAGCATGTTATGTGCATTTTCTCATGTATTTTTTCTTTCTTTTTTTTTTTTTCCAGCTGAGCTATCCTGCCACCTGTTGGCAGCTCAGCGGCAGCTTAGCTCGGGCCCATGTAGGAATCGAACCGGCGACTCTGTTGCTCAGAGCTCACACTCTTGAGCGAGCTCTTAACTAACTGAGCCACTCAGCCGGCCCTTCTCATTATTCTTACCAGCAATCTTACAAAGTGGGCATTATTATGTCCGTTTTACAGATGGGAAAACTGAGGCTTAGAGATGTTAAATAGCTTGCCATTCTAAGTGGCAATGGCAGAATTTGAACCCAGCTTTCTCTGGCCCCGGAGATGTTCTTATAACCATTATAGTCCGCTGAAGGTGGAGGGTAAGAGCGGGGGAGGGAAAATATGAGGAGGCGCTGGCACAGAGGCCCCCCCAGGCACTTTCTGATTTAGAGCTTCAGATCCTTTGGCTTCCTCGGGGCTGTGAAACAAAGCGCCTGGCTCAGCCCTGACTCCCAGCTCCTGCACAATGTCTGGCATATCACTCCAACTTCCCGCGTCTGCGCTCCTGGGAGAAGCGAGACCGCCAAGGGGCCTGAGTCTCCCTGAATGCCACGGCAGGCCCTCGCAGTGGGGCCCCGGGACGGCCAGCACTGTGCAAGCAGAAGAAGCAGGCCCTGGAATCCTTTCTTTCCCGGAGAATTTATGTGCAGGACAAAAGGAACCATTATTCCCGGGGCTGCCACGGCTGCTGCCCAGGCCCGTGGCCCAGGTGTCACATGCTGTCCCCATCTCTCAGCCGGCTTTCTCCCTTTGTCTGTGGGAACCCAGAGGCTTGGCCCCTGGTCCCTTCTCTGACACCGCCCCAACCCGCGTTGGCTGCAGTCCCTGGCCACTGCTTTTCTGAAATAAACTTGAATCCTCAGTAGACTTGAAGGGACCAGAGTCAGCTGGGCAGGAGATGGACCAGGCTCAGCTTTAGGGAGCTGCTGCCGCTGGGTCTCCAGTTCAGCACTGTGCCCAAACCTGGACCCCAGCCCTGTCAGCGGGCCCGGGCACTCTGCATAGCTGTCACCAGCCTCTTTGGGGATTTCCCTGGCCTGCAAAATCCAGCCTGAGCCTGCCAGGCTTTCGTACACTGAGCTTCGCCTCCCTCACTTCCATGTCTCCCTGCTCCACGTCCCCATGCTACCGAAAAATGGACCCAGCTTTGGGTAGCTTCTTGTCGGCCAGCATGCATTTCCCACCTTGGTGCCTTCACTCTTGTTTTCCTCTTCACTTAGAATTCCCTCTCCACCCTTCTTGGCTGACTTTCTAAGACTTCCTCATCCTTAAAAGCCAAGCGCAGGTGTCACTTCCAAGAAGGCCTTGGCCCCACTCCACTGTGTTCCTTTAGCAGCTAGGGTTGACTCACCTCAGCTGTTTTATGCCATAGGTGCTGTGGTGTGATGGTTGCAAGGGGGGCCTCTGGAGTCAAACTGCCAGGGTTCAAATCCCAACCCTGTCATTAACCAGCCATGTGACTTTGTGCAAGTTGTTTAATCTCCCTGGGTCGCACCTTACCTGCCTAGGAAATGGAGGTGATTGGGCTGCTGTCAGGATTATGTGAAGTGACGCCTGTGGTCAGTACAGACCCTGACATGTTCTGAGCACTCATCGAGGGGACCTATTACCATCATTCAGCAAAACATTCATTAAATGACCTCTATGTGTTGGTATCTATGCTAGGTTGGGGATACGCAAAAAAGAAGATAAATGCAGTCTAGCTGCTCAGGGAAACGTGCAAACAAAAACCCAAGAGACCTCACAGGCCCTGGAATACAAGTTGTGGAAAGGATGGGTTGAGGGACTACAGAATCAGACCTGCAGAAGCAAGTGGCCCGAGATGAGATTCCTGTGTCCGCGTTGTTGGGAGAGACCCTATATTCCATAAAAGGTTGGGTTGAGGGGTCCATCTTCTGCTGCCCTTCACCTCTGCCCCTGGCTGCAGAACTCGGGGCTGGATGGGGTACAACACTTCTGGTTTGAATCCAGTCTCTTTCTGGCTTCATCACATTTTTGTTTCTCTCTGGGACCATTGTTATCAGCATGCAAGCATGTGGTAATATCTCCCATCTTTAAAAACAAGAACAGAAATTCTCCCTTGAGGCCACATTCATCTCTACCCCACTTCTCAGCTTCCTTTTCTAGATGATTTCCTCCAAAGATTGGCCTGTCCCCAGGCTTTGCTCCTCCCCTCCCATGTTCCCCTCAATCCTCTTAAATGTCCTTTCGTCCCCACTGAATTAATCTGATCAAGGTCCCGTGACTGCCTCGGTGCCCACACCACCGGAAAATTTTCATTCTTATTTTACTAAAGCTCGGTCTGGGATTTGACCAGCTGATCACTTCATCATCGTGTTAGTTTTCTATAGCTACTATAGCAAATCACCCACGTTTCATGGCTTAAAACAAGACAAATTTATTATTTGACAGTTCTGTAGGTTAGAAGTCAGGGGCGGGGGTCTCACTAGGCTAAAATGTAGGCAGGGTTGCACTCCTTTCTGGAAGTTCTAGGAGAAAATCTGTTTCCTTGCCTTTTCCAGATTCCAGAGGCTTCTAGAGGTTGCTCACATTCCTTGGTTCACAGACTTCCTTCTTCTATTTCCAAAACCAGAAACACTGAAGTTGTCTGACCATTCCTATATAGTCATGTCTCCCTCTGACCTCGGCCAACAAAGATTCTCTGCTTTTAAGGCCCACCCAGATTATACAGGATAATCTACCCACCTGAAGCTCCCTGACCTTAATCACGTGTGCGATACTGTGCTTCCCCGAAAATAAGACCTAACTGGAAAATAAGCCCTAGCATGATTTTTTCAGGATGTTCACAATATAAGCCATACCCCAAACTTAAGCCCCAGTTAAGATCGTCAGCCAGACATGACTGTTTGAATAAATGTAGATTTTTGTGCATGAATGAATGAATACATGTAGATTGTTGGAGCAAAAATTAATATAAGACCTGGTCTTATTTTCGAGGAAACACGGTATCTCTTTGCCAGGTGAGGTAACATATTCACAGGGGCCATTATGCTGCCTATTATAATGATTCTTTAAAATTTTTCTTCACCTGACTTCTAGAACTTCACGCTTCCTTGTTTTCCTCCTAGTGAGCTCAGTTTCAGCCTCTTTACTGGATCTTCCTCCTCATCTCAACTTTTAAATGCCAGAGCGACCTAGAGCTCAGTACTTGGAACTCTACACTCACTCTCTAAAAACCTCATTCAGGCCATTGGCCTTGTACATGAGCAAAGCCTCTTGTCTCCAGTCTCAATCTCTCTCGGCTCAAAGACTACTAAAACACCTGCTTGACAGTTTCTCTTTCCTGGATAACAGACACCTCCCACTGAACGTGTCCAAGCCGGTCTCGGCATTTTATCTAAACATCTCCTTTTTTGTCTTTCTCATCTCAGGAAGAGGCACCACCATTTAGATCTGGTCCAAAGCCTAGTTGTCATTCTGGAGACGGTTCTCTTTCTTACACTCCATTTCCTATTTAGCAGCAATTCCTTCAAAATACGTCTGGAGTCCACCCATTTGTCGTCACCAACACCATCATCATGCTGGTCCAAGCCAACTCATGCCACCTGGGTCATTGAAGCAACCTTCTAAGAGCCCTGCTTCCACTGGTGTCCCCTAGACCATCCCCACCACCACCACCCCCAATTCTCCACATGGCGGCAACCAGAGTGAAACTTACAAAATGGAGTCAGAGCGTTCCCTGCTCCTGCTCGAAACCCCCAGGGGCAACAGTTTCTCATCCTTTTAAATAAAACTCAACATCTTTGCCGTGTCCTCCTAGGCCCTCTGGTACGTGACCCCTGATTTCAATCCAATTCTTTCACCCATGACCCCGTCATTTCCTGCACCCCCATCCTACCGCTGCGTTGCTTTTCCTCAAACACACCATCTCGTGTGTTATTGATGCCAGGTCTTCAGATTGGCTGTTCTTTTGCTTAAAAGCCTCTGCCCAGGTACCCAAGGCTGCTCCCTCATTACATTCAGGCTTAAACATCACCTCATACGAGAGGCCATTCCTGCATTATTTTCTTTGTATCATCTATATTTATTTGTTTATTACCTTTCTTCCCCACTAGAACGTAATTTCCATGTGGGCAGGGACTCATGCCATTGTCTTGTTCAACTCCATATTTGCAGCACCCACAACAGGACAGGCCTAAATGCAGTAGGCATCAGATATGTTTGTTACCTGAATAAACAAATAAATGAATGAAGAATGAAAGGACAGGCTTCCTTTGGGGAGGCGTAGGTCAGCCTGGGGCAGGGGCTTCCTGTCAAGGGAGTCAGAGATGAGAGGCAAGGCCTCTGAGGGAGGCCGTGTCCATGGCAACAGTGGCCGGAGGCCCAGTGGCTTCTTTTGGGGGAAAGCCAGAGGGGGCAGGCGAGCTGATGGAGCCTAGGACACAGGGGAAGCAGAAAGTCAGTGCCCAGGCTGGCATCAGCTCAGACACCGTGGCTCCGTCCCGCTTTCCACCTCATTGCCCTGGCCTTGGCAGACCCAGCAGATGGGCTCCCGGCAGGGACCTGGGTCTCAGCAGGCACAGACTCTGCACATGCAGGACAACTGCCCAGATCCCTACTCCCTAGCTGACAGAGGCACCCAGACCATGAAATCGGGATCATCAAGCTCAAAGGAGCCCCGCCAGGTAGCAGGGTTGTAAGTGAGGGCGCAATAGCCATGCTGCCGAGAGTGGTAATGAGAAGAGTAAAGAGCAACAGGGTGGTGATAAGAATAAAAGCAGCTGGCCTACCTCTTACTGTGTGGGGGGAGCATCAGTTAGCTCACCCCACCCAATCCTCACAGCATTTCTGTGAGAAGGGCGCTATTTATCCTCAATTTAAGAAATGTGCGCTGAAGACCAGAGAGGTGAAGGGGCTTGTCCACAGTCCCACAGTCCAGAAATGCTGGGCTGGGGACTCAATAGCCCTTTCTTCTTCTGTTCTGCCTCTGCATCCTTCTGGGTAATCAGGCATGGGCCCCACCTGCGCCTTCTCCTTAGGCTGCCTATCACAGAAACCTTTATTCCCCAGTGCAGTGTGTTACAGCACGTGTCTTGTCCTTTGTGTGTCGTTGATCCCAGGCCATTTTGGAATCATATTTTATCCTATTTTGGAAATGAATACACATCATTAATTCTTTTGACAAATGTCCACTGAGCCCCTGCTCCATGCCAGGTGGACAGCAATGAATAATAACTCTAATGTTTACTGAGGAGCGTGGCCTCTGTGCCAAGCTCTGCTCTGTGTGTTCGGCGTGTATAGGCCCTTTCAGTTCTCACAACTATCCTCTGGGGTGGGAAATGTTGTTGTTCCCATTTTTCAGATGAGGAGATCAAGATACACCAGGTTAGTGAGTGGCAGAGCTAATGCAGAAATTAAACCCATCTGATGCCAACTCTTAATTCCAGGTCTATACCACGCAATGGGCAGGGCGGGGTGGGGGGAAGGGGAGAGAGAGAGGGACACAGAGAGAGAGACAGAGAGAGAGAGGGAGAGAAATGGACATGATGTGGAGGAGTGACACACTTGGTTGGGTTCCCATGTGAGTGGACACTGAAGGAAACGAAGGATGTAAGGGATTTCAGGTAGAGGAACAAAGACAGTCAAGACGGAGGGACAAAGGTGCACACCAAAGCACAGAGGCCTTAAAGTACTGCATTCATGCACACAGTGGTTTCTATGCTCCTTGAAGGCAAGAAATGAATCTTGTTTACCTTTGAGTTTGTCTACTGCTCAGTAAATATTTGTTGAATTAAAAAACTTAAAGATTTCATCTGTCTTGGTTCCCAGCTTTTGGGCAAGAATGGAAGAAATGTACATTTGGTGAGTACCTACTAAGTGCCAGGCCCTTTCATGTGTGTACGTCAAGAGAGTCTCAGGACAGGCCTGTGTGGTAGCATCATTGCCACTTTGCAGGCAAGGAGACTAAAGCGCAAGGAAGTGCAGCCTCCCACTCACTTCCGTCCACTTCGGAGCCCATTCCTCCCTCCCTTTCCCACAGTAAGGCCACAGGAGCTGTTTCTAACTTTTGAGATGACAACTGTGAAGCCAGTGAAAGGACTCCTGTGACATCATTTCCTCTCTGCCCTGAACATTTCCTCTCTCCCTCCCCTTGTCCCCTACAACCCACCCAGGCACTGTTCTCCTGGGACCTAATGACCTCCTCCCTTTCAGAGTCATGTCAGTGATAGGACTTTCAAGGAAATGAGCGTTCTTCTTTGTTTTCCAAAACCAGAACTTTACTTTATTATTCCTTTTTCTATTATGACCACTCCATGCTCATTGTTGACAAAGAAGATTCCAAAAAGCCACAAGCCCACTGTGTGACGGGGGGCAAACTTCATAGGCAGCAGACCTCGGTTTCTAAGAAATGTCAAAGGGGAATCAAAATTGTGTATCCTGAGTGCACGCAGAGTTTTACGTAGAGATCTGCTCATCACAGCATTGTCTGTGCCCCTGAGAAATTAGAAACTAACCACAAGTCCATCAATAGGGGATTGGTCAAATAAATTTGGTACATCCATGCAAGGTCCACTACAAAGTATGATGTCAGTCTGTAATCACTGAGTTAGAAACTTCTTGGCTTACCATGGAATGCTAAAAGCAGTTTTATAGTGGATGGAATGGATATTTTCTGCTTGCCTCTCCTATTTACTTTCTTTCTCCACCCTTCTCTGTGCACTGTGGTATTGGCCTCTATGGACTGCTGTCAATGGACTTCTATGCCTTCTGACTCTGGCTGGGTTGGCCAATGGGAGGCACCAGCAGTTGGAGGGTGTGGGGAGAGGGAGGTCAGGGTATTTTTTTCCTCTGGCTCCATCTCTGTTGGTTTTCTGGGGTTGGCTGTGTCTCTACTGAAGGCCACAGTTCCTGACAGGCAACCCTCTCCACACAGCTTTGGTTTGCAGTAACCACTCCCTCTAGACCTGGGGGTGATAATGGCTCTCTCCTGTTGCTAGTTCTGGTGTATTGCACTTTTCCTTGCTGGTGTTCCTAACCTCTGCCCAGACCAATGTAAATGGTCCCTTTATTAAACTCTCTTCAATTACTCACTTGAATGTTACATCAATTTCCACCAACAGCTCAACTAACACAATAATATAGTCCCATTTAGGCAAAATCATATCCATCTATAATCCAATAAGGGAGGTCTGCAAGAATGTTCATGAAAACTTTGTCTCAAGTGTAGTGGGATTTGGGTGAGGGTCTTTCTTCTTTATATTTTTCTGAAATTTTCAAACTTTTCTACAACAAGCAGGCATTAGCTTTATTTCCAGAAAAACAAATAAGCAAATAAAACTGTTATAAAGATCAGACGGGAGCAGAACCTAGAAAGTGCTTTGTATATTGGGAGCTGCTGTTCAAACTTAAGGTCCTGGTGAGTAAGCCAAATGGTGCAAGGATTTCTAGGATATTTGCAGTGAGACCTGATTTCCTCAAGATAGAAACTGACTTCCCTCTAGCGAGAAGGACTCGAATGTAAATAGACCTGCCCTGCATCCCTAGCTTTTTTCATTTTGGAGCATCTCAGCAAGCAGTTAAGTTCAGAGGCTCTTCTCTGCTCCTCCTGCCCTCGTGTCAGTCAGCAACCCACCAGCCTTTCCCCAGCCCCCACTGCATGCAAGGGCAGAGAGAACCAGATGAAACCCAGGGTAATGAACTCACAGCAAAGCTGCCCCTCTGGTCTCATGGGTCAGCGTATCTCTGCCAAAACGAATGAGAGGACTTCCAAACGAATGCCTCCTTTTTTCATAGAACTTGGCAATGAATTAATCATTGTTTATCAGGGCTGTGTGACCCTTGGTCCCAGTAATGGTGCTAAGACATAAATCACAGCTCTTTGGGGGTGGGGTTGAGGAGGGGGCCCAGGATAGCTGTGAAGAGCTGTTCTTCTAACACAGGAAAAAAAATATCCTTGTTTTCAAGGGGCTGGGAGTGCATTCTGGGCTATTTATAATCTGCTGCCGAGCTAAGGCATTTCTGCAGCTGGGCCTGGGAGATAATCAGCACAGTTTTCTTCTCAAGCCAGGTCTGCAAAAAAGACCCTTCTCCTCTGTAGCCCACCCCCTCCCCCCACCCCATCTGCCCCAGGGCTCCCAAGCCAGTAGTCCTCAGTTGGCTTCAGCTTCCAAAAAAGCAAAGGGTGCATTTAAAAGCAAAAGGCCAAAATACCTCGGCTCAGAGATGAAGGCAAGGATTGTGACCCGTTGGCAGATGGATTTGTCTAGAACAGGCCTGTGGAATGTCCATGAACTTGGCACAAAGGGCCTTTCAGAGCTATGGGGAAGGGGCACATGCCACAGGCTCTGTTTCGTTCTCCCAGAAGTTACTCCAGATAGAAAAACAGGGTCCTAGGGAGGGCAGATTCCAAAGTACTCCCATTGTATGTCTTGGCAGGAGAGCAAATGTCCAGGCAAAACTTCTGGAATGGGGCTCCAAAAACCTGCCTCTTAGTCCCGCCTCTGCCATGACTGCCTGGTGACCAGGGCAAACGCTTTGATGTCTCTGGACCTCAGTTTCTTCATCTATAAAATGGGGAGCTCAGCTCAGGGTTGTTCACACTTTTAAAACTCACTTAAAGCTCTTTTATTGAACAATACTGCATAGAAGCAGAGTTTGTAAAACAGGCCCAAGCAGGGGAACTGATTGAAGTGGAGGGGTTAAGACTGGAAGCCCACCCATTTGGCCTCTTTCTCTGCCTGACCTGATGGGTGAAGGCTGTCCAGGAGCCCAGGGCTCTGTGACAGTTTGATCATTGCATTCTTTTTTATTTTTTTAAAGATTTTATTGGGGAATTGGGAGAGGGGAGCAGACAAGTTGCTGATATTTTGTTCTTCAGTCTAGTTGCGGAGGACGTTGCTTCACTGGCCCATGTTGGTATCATCATTGCACTCTTCCCAGAGGAGGCAGATTGGTCACTGGCCTCTGGACGGCCACTCACAGCAGCTCTTGGCAGCTTACACCAGCTGCTGGCCACACACGGTAGCTTATAGCAGCCCACTGCAGCAGGGGCTGCAGCCTACACCGTCACCGGCGACTCACGGCAGCCCAGCTCCAGGTTGAGCTGTTGTTGTTCACCATCTTAGCTGTAGAGGGCAGTGTCACTGGCCCTCATGTAGGATCTGAACCGAGGCCCTGCTGCACAGAGCTGGCGTCCCAAGCCAGCTCTTAACCAACGCACCACTCGGCTGGCCCTGATCATCGCATTCTTAATGGTCTCTTATACTCATGCATTCATTCATCCATTCATCCTCCACAAATATTTACTGAGCCCCTACCATGTATCAGGCTGGACTTGGTTTGGGGGATAAAAAGACAAATAAATCCATTGTCCTTCCTCATGAAGCTTGTAGTCGAGTTGGGGAGATAGATATTGATTAAATAAACTATTTAATATAGATATTGATTAAATATATATTTTTAAAATTATATGTGTAAAATCAATATACATTTGAGTTGAGTAGAGTTCTCTCTAACTGAAAATTCCTATCCTTCCCAGGACCTCCAAATATGATCTTATTTGCAAATAGAGTCTTTGCAGGTGGAATTAGTTAAGATAAAGTCATATTGAAGTAGGTCGGGCCTTTGATCCAATATGACTGGCGACTTTACAAGAAGAAGATAAGAGACACAGAGACAGAGACGCATGGGAGAGTGCCATTTGATGACTTAGGCAGAGGTGACACTGAGAGCCAGGGAAAGGCAAGGATTGTCAGCAAACCACCAGAAACCAGAAAGAGGCAAAGGAAGGATTCTTCTCTAGAGCCTCTGGAGGAAGTGTGGGCCTGCTGACACCTTGATTTTGGACTTCGAGCTTCCAGAACTGTAAGAGAACAAAAATCTGCTGTTTTAAGCTACCCAGTTTGTGGTGTTTATTACAGCAGCCCCAAGAAACTAATACAAATTCAGTTGATTCTTATTAATCATGATGGTTATGCTTTATAAAGTCACCAAAAGCACTGAGTTGGTGAATACTGAGTCATTGCTTCTAGGGGAAAATACAGGGTTGGGTTCCTATAAGGTTCCGGTCACAACATTTTCATGAACCAACCCATACATAATCTGTTTTATGAGTGCTTCTGTTTAAAGACATCTTATTTAATATATATTGTTGAGTCATTAACATTGAACTCATGGCCAACAGCAATATAACTCATGCCTGAATGAATCTTACTTAACACACATCTTTTCTCCATAAGGCTCATCCCAGCTTTCTTAAGCCTGGGAACACACAACAGCACATCAGCACAACGTTTGGGGGCCATTTCAAACAGCAAAACCACCAGCCCAAAGTCCGAAATTGTGAAAAAACGTGGCACCAAAATTGACTGTGAAAAGGGCACTTCTGTAGAATTTGAGAGCTGAAACAAAAAGCAGAGTGTCACATTCTTGGAGTTCAGTTGGGAACGTGTGCATTGGGCGGCTCACATTTTTCACTGCTCTGTGCATAACCACAGATGACCTCAAAAGCACTACGAGTATTGATTTGTGGGTTACAAATAAATTTTAGGGAGTAGGCAAATTCACAAATACAGAATCTGCAAATAACGAGGGTTGACTGTACACACACACACACACACACACACACACACACACACGTTCAAATTGTAAGAAAGGCTATGAAGGAAAAGTACAGAGTGTTAGAAAGACAAGAGGGAGCACTTAGTTACCACACTACTACACTCAGGGGTCACCTAAGTGGTGTCATTTCAAGCCGAGGCCTGAAGGATAGAGAGGAGGCAGGAGTGAAGAGGAAAGAAAGGTCTGCCAGCAGAAGAGACAGCTTGTAAAAAGTCTGGGAGCATGGGAGAGCTCAGTGCATTTGCCTGAGGTGGGAGTTCAATCAGCCAGATGATGAATGGCATGGGGTGAGGGTTCTATTTAAAGTACAGTGAGAGGCTGTTGGAGCATTCTGAGAAGAAAAATGAGATGTCCAAGACAGAGAGCTCACACTCCCGCTAGCTGTTCCACAGAATTGCCGGAACAAGACCTGGTGGCCTCAGCTGGCTGATCTGAGAAGTAAATTTGCGATACTCTCAAATCCTTCCTTGGATTTATGCGGAGATATAAACAAATGCCGAGTAAGGTGTCATGGCGTGGTCATAGCTCAGTTTGTTCTGCGCAGAACGGTACTTAATTTTTCAGTCAGATCTATCAGGAGTATAATCCCTCAGACCAAGAGAGCAAGCCTTCCATGTGACCATTTCGGCTTCTACAGCAGGAAAGGGGGGGCGAGGGAGATATTTTTAGAAGGGAGACCTCTCGGTGCCCCTAAGCCAGGCTGGAGGCGCTGCCCTGCCCCAGCATTCGCAGGCCTTGCCTATCAGCTTTCATCCCGGACAAGGCGTGGGAGGGCCAGGTGCTCCATGCTGCCAGGAATGCCTGACCAGAAACTGCTCTTGGGTGTGTTCCGGAGCCGCCTCCCCTTCACTTGACCCGAGGACTGCTGGCTCCCTGGCCTTGTGAAATCTTCTAGAAGCAGGAAGGAACCTGAGCTCTGTGTTAGGCTGCTTGTGTGAATCTGACTTCACGGCTTTGCCACACACTCTCCAACAAACCGCCCAACCTCAGTTTGTCCCTCTCACATTGATTACCATCCTGCCTCGACCACCACCAAACCCTACCGAGCAGAAACAGTATGGAGTTACAGAAACACTAGGGACTCATTGGCAAATTGTGTGCTGTAAGGAGAATCAATAGGGCGGACATTTTCCTTCCTTCCCTGAGGAGAAAGTCCCTTGTTAATCATGGAGACAGTCTGCATAAACTTGTTCCTTGGCATTTGATGAGTAAGGAAGCCCCTTGTGCTACCTCATCATATTTTCTTCCTCTTCTCCGTGGCTTACCCACACTCCCTTCTGGAGGACATGCTGAGGAGTTACTATGAGTCAAAAGGAAGAATGACAAATCAGTGATTTTTCTGGTCTGGTATTTGGAGGGCAAATTCAGTTCCAAAGTTAGCTTTTCCTACCCTTGTCAAAGGTGTAGAGGCTCCTGGGCAAACACACTTGGTATTTTAATATGAAACCTGCCTGCCTGCCCCCAGAGAACCTGCCTTTGTTCCTCAATTTACCTCAACACTCAGCCTTTTCAGTCAGCAGAGGGTTGTAGGATCAGTCCTGGCCACAAACTGTGAGCTTTTGTCCTGGTTCTGACACTTTCCACTGGGACCTTGGACAAGTCTCTTATTCTCTTAGGGCCTCCCTGTCTGCAAAGGGTGTGTATGGACAGCCGCGGCAGCCTGCTAAGCTGTCGCCGGCTCCATGTCCAGGGAGCAGGTATTTTATTGCATTCTTTTGTGCTTAAGGACTCCAGAATTAGATCCCCAATATGCCTGAAACATTTACTCTGCAGGAGTTCAAACCAAGTAATGAAAACCATCAAAAACAACTAGGCAGCCCGTGTCCTCAAGACACCTCTTTCTGGGAGGTCCAGGAGCCTTCCCTCTACTTACCCTGAATTTGACTTCCCTTCCCTCCCCACAGGGCAATGCCCGCTGGTCAACAGAGCCAGTGTTTGCATTGGGTGGGTGGGGGGGCTCGGGGGCTGGACATGACACACTGAACTGTGTGAAATTGCACCCAGGAGAGGTTTGCATTTTATAAGCAGGACTGCACGTTTTGCCACTGTCCTCAGAAGGAGGTCTTCTGGCTAAAATTATCTGAAGGGGTGATTCAAGTCTCCCAAACTCAGTTGAGGTCAGCAAAAATTGACCTCTGGATGCAAGGGCTGGGCCAGGAGCTGGAATGTGGGAATAAGGAAGACAGTTAGTGCCTGAGGAATCCAGTCAGGGGAGGCAGTGAGGGGCCTGCAGAAGTTACCCAGCCCCGGGTGACAAGTGTTGTGATGGAATAAATACAAAGTGCTATGAAAAGACAGCTGAAATGCTCAGCTCTCTAAGAAATATGCCAACAACACCTTGATCAATCATTTCTCGACTTTTTAAAAAAACAGTTGAAGCATTTTCACACACAAGAGCTCAGTCGTTCCTCATGCACTAAGTGAAGAAGACAGAAGAGCAGTGACTGTCCCCCCTTGATAGTCCACGAGGCTCACTAATGGCTCAGGCTCACCCAGGACGGTCCTAAAGGCCGACGCACAGCGGTTACTAATAATAAGAATAATAAGCGTCACTTCCTTTGATTAAGTGCTTCCTCTGTGCCAGACCTGTGCTGAGCCCTTGACAGACATGCCCCCTAATCTCACAACTCTTCAAAACAGGCATTATCATTTTTGCTTTGCAAAAAAAAAAAAAAATTGCAGTAAAATATACATAACGTAAAATTCACCATTTTAACCATTTTTAAGTGCGCATGCAGTTCAGTGGCATTCAGCACACTCACATTGTGCTACCATCACCACATCCATCCACAGCACTCTTTTTATCTTCTTTTTATCATGTTGTGAAAGGTTTGAGTTGCGCAGTCAGGCTGTCTGGGTCCAAACGCTGGGACTGCTGCCTCCACACTGTGTGACCTTGAGCCCAGGGCTTGTTACCTCTCCAGCCTTTGGTATTCTCATTGCTAAGATAATAACAGCTTGAGTCACGAGGCTGCTGTGAGGATTAGGTGAGATAGCATGCCTGGCATAATTAAGTGCTCAATAAATATAGGCTGCTAGTAGTTACATGATTATTGGAATGAATATTTGTTGACTTCTAGATGAGAGGCCAAGAGCAGTGAGAAGGGTATGGTGGAGCCAAAGGTTATTCATCGGTGAATCTTGGGTACCCCCTGACGGATAGGAAGGACATTCACCTACATTAAAAGGTCGTGGTGGGGACTAAACATGATGAACATGATATGCCTGTTATAGTTCCGGCACAGAGCGAGGGAGTAAGAAATGGGTATTGGGAGTAGAATTATTCCTATTTTCAAGTTTTAGAGCTCTGTTTCTTCTCCTCCATTGAACAGAGCGTAAATGGGTACAACTCGTATGATGGCAATTTGGCAACAGCTATTCCAACAAGTCCATCTGCCCCTGACCCAGCAACTTGCACTCCAGTTAGAGACAGCAGTTGGGAAATGATGTACGTACAAGGTTATCCATTGAAACATTGGCTGTAAATTTCCACCCGTTTGGGGCGGATTGAAGTAAGTTATGGATTAGAAAACTACGCAACTATGAAGGAAATGATAGACAAAGCGCTCCACGCTCTGATGTGGAACAATCTCCAAGATATATTCATCAGGGAATTAGGGAGCAGAATACTATGCATCACCATACAAGGTTTATCATTTGTATAAAGAGGAGTGGGGAGATACAATCATATTAGCATGTAAATGCTTGTGTGTGCATTTGAGAAAAAAAAAAAAATCTCTGGATGGAAACCCAGCAGGAACTGAGTTCCTAAGAGGTAGTGAAGGGAGGGAGATTGCTCACTATACCTTTTTATTATAATTTTTTGTAACATATAGAATGCACTACCTATTCAAAAATTAACTAGAGTAAAATTTTATTAAGGGGAGAAAAAAGGAAGGCAGGAAAGCAGGAAGGAAGGAAGGGAGGAAGGGAAGGAGGGGGCGGAGGAAGGGAGGAATCTGTTCCCAGCATTCCTGGGTGGAGTCAGAGCGATCAGATAGGACTGAAGAAGAGCAGGTCTGTCCCAGCTGAAGAGGAGAGGGACGTGCTGAGCATCAGGGCGCCCTGCACCTGGCAGAGCTCGGCTGTGATAAGGAAGGGGACGCTGACTTACCAGGCAGAGCCTGACTGGAGGAGCAGTCTGGTGGTTCTGTGGGGAGGCTGCCTCTCCACAGGGCTGTGGCAGCCAGCTTGGAGCTTTGGCTCTGCCTTATTTTCAGCAGCTGCACCCACAACTCGTGGCCCCCTCCTGGGGTACCCTACTCCCAGAAAAAAGGACATGGGTGTAGCCTGTTGACACGCCCTGTCTCCTGAGAAAAGAGCATAAACATGAAAGGAAAGGCCTAATGCATTTTTTTCCCCCTTCCACCGTCTGATTTCTTAAATTAGCTTCATGGCAAATGTAAGAGCCAAGGGTATAAAATCTTCTGGAAACCAGAAAGCCTTCAACACAGAAAAGGCAGAAGTGGCGATATCCAGACCCCTGGCGAGCACCGCTCTGCCTTCCTGGACAAATAATTTAGAGCTGACTAGGATTTTCAGCCTAGCAGTTAACATAATTCCTTGTCATTGAGGGTACGAATGTAGAGAGGAATACACAGTTTTATGTATACACGAATATTTCTGATTGCTTTCTCAACATTGGACTTGACACAAATCTCTTTGCCTGGCTTTGGCAAATATTACTATTATAATAATATTATTAATACATATGTTACCAATGAAATACAATACAACATAATACAATAAAACATGTCAGTTTGTATATCATTCACAGATACAGTCACAGAAATTATTATTGCAATAGCAGTTATTATTGTAATAGTAATTAACAGTTCATTTTCACATCCATGATTTCATTTGATCTTCAAACACCTCTATATAAGGTGAGTGTTTATTCAACAAACATTTACTGAGCACCCATCATGTCCAAGATGCCATGTTATGTCCTAGCGTTTCAGAGACAAAACACCACCACAGTGGGGTATATAAGGTCTAATCTGATCACCGACACCAATGCACAAACAGATATGCAATTATAGAGCAGTATACAAGGTAATGTGGGAGCTCCGAGAAGGGGCACCCCACCCAACCAACCAAGTAAGGGGAAAAAGCTCAGAAAAAATTTCCGGGAAAGATATGGCTGAGTTGAGCCTTAAAAGATGAAGAGGTCATAACCAGGCAAAACCAGGGAGCAGCTTGACCTTGGACAGTGAAAAAACAAGTCTTTACATCTTGGGAGGTGGGAGTGGGAGAAGAGCAAGGAAGCAGCAGGGGAACAGATGGATGGAAACAAAGTGTTTGAGGGGAGAGCATTGAGAGAAAGACCCATTTTATAGATGAGAAAACTGAGATTCACAGAGATGTTCCTGACCACTTTTCACTTCCCAGGTCAAATTGTGTTTACTATACCCTCCCCTTTTGAGTTAAGGCTGGCCAGTTAGGAAATCAAACATGGCAGTTGCACACAATGGCTTGTTAAATAACATGTCTTGAACCTTGATTCCACGTGGGCCAAGATAGGGGAAACAATGTGTCAGCCATCGTAAAGGGACCCCTGGGGTTTCCTAGTATCTTTCTCCTCTGAGCTGCAGCCAAATGATGGGAGAAATTCGAATCAACCTTAGGTGGCTCTGCCTAACTCCATGTTACACATCCTTCAGGAAACTTGTGAGTCCAAGACCTGTTCTTTCGTGCTGGACCTTTATTTATCGGTTTGGCTTCAGTCCCTGAGGAGTGGGCTGTCTGGTTTTCTCGCTCCAGACACACCAGGCAGGGCTGATCCCTCACACATCTGTCTCAGCACCACCCACGAGTCTAAACAGGGCCCTGAAAACCGCTTCTGACTTTACAGCCCATTGTCCCACGCCCTGGGAGGTGGGCTGTGTCTGGGCTTGCTCAAGTCTGGGAACTGCAAAATCTGGCCAGAGCCTGATCAGCCAAAACCCTGCTCGGAGGTGGGCACAAGCCTCAGATGTTGGGCTCTGGCTGGGAGCTGGCCCCAGGGGTTTGTAGAGGGGAAGCCCTGTGGGGCGTGGAGGCAGTGGGAGAGGCGTGGAGAAGGGAAGTTTGTCTCTGCTCCGAGGGGGAGTGGTGAGCAAAAACACAGTACCCTGATGGTGGTTAAGAGGCTAAGGCATGTCCTGCAAAGAAATAGACCCTGAGATAGACCCTGAGAAGAGAGTACAAAGACAGGTGACTCATTAAGGAAGTGCTGTCAGGAGAGAACAGGACAGGCATGGGAGAAGTGGGACAGGGAAGGCGGAGAAGATAAACAAGGGAGGGGGTTGACCTTGAACCCAAAGTACCTTCATCCTTTGGAGGGACGAAGTGATTGCTTGCAAAGTCCCAGCCTCGGCCTGATCTCGCGGTGGAGCCCTGGAGTGTAAGAGTTTGTCCCACCTGGACAAGAATGGCCCTAACACCTCCACACTGAGATGTTGGCTAAGGGCTGCCTGAGGACATAAACTCCCAAGCACTTCCTACTCTCTGTAGGCAAAGCAGCCCCAGCACTCAAGGCCAGGCCTCCACTGAGCCTTGGGAATAGGCTGTTAGCAACCAACGGGGATAGAAGCTGGGCTAGTGCTCAGAAATAACAGAAGGAGCCAAATCGATCTGGGACAGGTAGCATCGAACCAAACCATGTTCATGTCTCTGCTCAGTCTCTACCTTTGTGACCAAGGGCAAATTATTTAACTTATTGGCAGTTTTCTTGACTGTGACGTGGAGGCAACTTTCTCTCTTTCACAGGGTTGTTGCACAGGGTAAACAAGAAAATATGAACAAAGTGTTTAGCATAGGGCCTGGCGATACGTGCTGAGAATGACTTATGATGCCTGAACCCGGTAGGTGTCCTTCTGGGTGGATTTCACCCTGGGGATTCTGACCCAGTGAAGCTAAGCTCCAAGGGTTCTGCTGCTGCCCTTGGCGTTTCTCTCCCACTGCTGGGAACTGCCTCCTCTCCCTTCTCAGAAAGCCAGCCCCACTGGCTCCTCAGCCCCGCAAAGCCCTGTCGGGGAAACCTCAGGACCTCCTGCTCTGTCCCACCCACCGCCCCAGTTGCTTTCACACCTTGGCCTTGCTCCCCGGAAGCATCACAGGGTGGAGTGTTTAAGAGCTCTAGAGCCAAAAGGCCTGAGTTCAAATCCCTGTGCAACCTTGGCAAAGTGCTTGGTCTTTCTATGCCTCAGTTTCCTCATCTGCCTCATGGGGATAACAACCTCTTAGAGCTGTTGTGAGGTGTTAGGGCATGAATGCATGCAAAGTGCTCAGAGAGTAATGTCCAGTGTGTCTTGGCTAATATGCTCATCGGTAAAAAAAAAGTGCTCTTGGGTCAGATTCTGACTTTGCTTACTGCCCCGATTCTTGGGTTTATAATTTCCTGATCAGACCCTGCTATTCTCATCCTCCAGCTCTAGGTTGGGCTCCCACCCTTGTCCCTGGGGCAACGGGGCCACTTCCTGTTGGCACCCCAGATGGTGAGCACGAGAACAACCACGAGTATGTGCGTAGCACTTTCTGGGTTTCTGTGTAGCACGTGTCTGATTTAACCTGTGCCTCCATTTAAAAATGAGGAAACTGAGGCCCCAAAAGATTAAGCAACTTGCTCAAGTTCATCCAGCTCCCAAGAAATGGAGCCTGGGTTACAACCTGCCAGGAAGAACCAGGTAAAAGAAAAATTTAGGGGTGCCACCCAGGCTGCCTTCAATATATAAAGCGCTGTTATGAGGAAGGGGGAGCAGACTTACTGTGTGGCCCCAAGAGGTGGGTCTAGGACCAGTGGGCACTCGTGGATAAGTCCTTCCCGCTCAGGCAATAAGGCTGTGCGTTGTCTGTGGAGAATTTTTAAATGACAAAAGAATTCATGACAAATTGATGTTTTTATTAGCATTGCACAGTAGAAATTCTAAATAACTTTAGTGATAAAATATTCGCTCCCGCTGGGACAGACAGCTCCCACTGCCCCTCTACCACTTGATATATTACTGCCCATGAGGAGAAATTATAGGGAGTTGAGTTTCAACTTTGGTAACGAAAGATCTTTCCAACAGGCCATAATGGAATGTTCTACCTTAGGGTTGATTAATTCACTGGCAGTGTACAAATAGAGGCTGGAAAACCACTCTTCTGGGAGGCTATTCAAGACATGGAGGAATTCAACGGGGCCTTAAATGACCTTGAAGACACCATCTAACTCCATGAGCAAGTGAAGGATTGAAACAACTCTATTCAAGTTAGAAGAAAATCTTTGAGTGAAAGGAGGGCATTTGGGGTCTTCCCCAATAGGACGTGAGTAGCAACAAGATAAAAATCTTCCAGGGCCCTCTGAGCATGAATGCTCTCATGAACATTGGAAATCAAACCACACTGAAGGTCTGGAAAGCAAGAGGGGAAGTCTGGTTACTAATGGTCAGAATCATGCAAAGTCTGGGGGTCAGGGCAGGAGCTAAGGGGGGAAAGGTCCCAAACTCAAAAGGTCATGGAGAAGACCCAAGTACCAGCAACAAAACCCCTCAGTGAGCATGATCCCATCACGCTAACTTTGGGTAGATTACTTAACCCTTCTGCGTAGGTCCCATTTCATCCAAACCATTTCATTGGATTATAAAATTCAATGAATTAACATGTGTAAAGCCCTTAGTACAGTGCCTGGAACAATGTAAGTGCTACATAGATGTTAGCTATTACTATCTTTTGTTAAAGGGCCTCCTCTAGTGAGCTGTAGGTTTCTTTCCACTCTACGCATTGCAGTGAGCTATCTCTCCCTGAAGGTCAGGATGAAGTTATTTATCCATCCAGGTCCCATTCTGACTCTGCAATAGCTGCTAATTGATTTCTTGGGAGCTGAAAGTTTTGATTGGTTTTTTTTCCCCAGTGTCATTAGAATGTGTTTAATATTTCATATTATTTACTTGTTCAATTGTTTTTCATTCAAAGACTTCCTGGGTGCCTATTTAGAAGTTGAGGTCCAAGGGATAGAATGAATGGTTAGTAAAAACAGGCCAGATCTTTGTCCTCACAGAGCTGACAGGCGGTTGAGATGGGCTGTTGGAGAGGGTGTGAGACAGACATAAGTTAAGAATAATCACCTGCATGCAAGGTGACATCACAGCTGTGGTGATGCTATCAAGAAGGGTAGACAGTTCCCTGAGCCTGTGAAATATGGCAACACCCCAGCCTGGGGCAGGGCTTCCCTGAACAAGTGATGCTTGAGTCAGGATCTAAGTTGCATGCATGTTAACTAGGGAGTTAGGAAAGTTCCGAGCAAAAGCGCCATTGTGCTCAAATGTTCTAACATCCAACTATCATTTACAAAGTGCTGACCTTGTGTCAGGTGCTCCGATAAGAACCTTATGTTCATTATTTCATCTAGACATCACATCAACCATTTGAAATAGGGATTGTTTGGCCCAGTTTACAGGTGAGGAAAGTAGGACGTAGGACTCAGTGGGGTCCAGTAGCTGATGCAAGGTGACACATCTGTCCTATAAGCAGGACTGAAATTCAGCTCTACCTCCAGTGCCTGGGCTCTTGACCCTGAGGGCAGCACATCCTTTTAGTCCCTGTACCCAAAGCCTAGAACAGTGCCTGGCATGCAGCAGATGTCAGTAAGTGTTAAGTAAACTCTAAACTGGATAAAATTGCATTAAGGGGGAAGAAATTCTCCCATGTGTAGGGAGAAGAGTTACTAGACTGCATATTGGCAGAGGGTAGAGAGGGAAGCGTTTCAGGAAGAAGGCACTTCTGTGGAGATACACACATCCTAAGTGGGGATACTGCTTGAATGAACACTCTTTTTTGATAGGGAGTGTGCTCTTTGGTCATCGGAATTTTTTGAGTGCAGATGGGATGAACACTTTGGCCAGCCCTGAAAATACAGTAGGTTTAAAGAATCTTTCACACATCTTCCATTCTGGGGCTGATCTAATACAAAATATTCTTGCAAACAAGCACCCAAAATGTACCCGTTCCCAAAGCCTTCCTAAGTGGAGACTTAAGTAGAGTGAGGGTGGATGGAGTGAGCTGGCAGCCACTGAAAGAAGCCAGACAGTGTGACAGACATCGGAGAAAAGAGCCACCACCCAGATATCAGATGACTCTCAAACCACAGCCTTAGAGAAAAGAGATGGGTGTGACCCCCTAGGACTCATAGCCTTAGACAAAAGAGATGGTTCTGAGTGCCTAGATATAACATTGGAGAGGTGGTAGTGTTTCTCGTTGTTACGTACTCAATTTTTTTTAATTGTTTTTTGCCAGGTCACTGCCTTTGTTTCATAAAACAGGGTTTTTGCTCAAACTGGTATCCAAGGGGTTGAGGAATAACAGATCAGTTTCCCTTCCTGCCAAGAGACTGTTCTTTGGTGCTTGCAGGGGTAGATCTTGGCGAGCATGGCCCTCACTGTGATTCCGTTCCATCCTCATCACGCAGGTTAAGTGAGCGTTGCCAGAGGCCCAGGTCCTAGGCCTTCTATGGACTGCTGAGTCTGGCGATGTGTAGTTTCTAGAAATGGCTGCCTGGACCCCTATTTCCCTTTTCTGGGGTTCAAAAGGTAAAATTGAATATTCAAGCCACGTTTGCAAATTCCAGGTCTTCAAAGCACCGAACCATAAGCCTTTGTACATTGTGAGCAATATATGATCCTACCCCACACTATTGCCTGAAGGGGTATTATTATTATCCCCATCTTACAGGTGAGTAAACTGTGGGTTAACTGTGCCCTAGGTCATATAGCTGGAAAGTGGTTGAACCTGTAGTTCCCTTTCCCTCAGGAGGGAGCGTAATGAGGCAATTAAGAATGCAGCTCTTCAGTCATTAAGAACTGAACTGAAATTCTAGTTCTACAACTTTTTGTTTGTGTGGCTGTGGGCAAGCATTGAATCTTTCTAAGGTTCTCCCCTTGGAAAAAGCCTCCATCTTAGTTTCTAGGATACTCTAATTCCCATGGTCTCCTTTCTGAGTATTTCACCATTCTTTTCTTTTCTGTCAGCTTTTCTTCTTGTCTCATACATTAGATGTTGACAAACAGTCCTTTCTCCTTCCTCTCTTTCTTCCCTTTTTCTCTGTACTCTCTTCCCCTTGGCAGTCTTGGTGACTGTGGCATGGGAAAGAGCGAATTGAGAATTCCATACTGGTTCTTTCATCTTCTCCTTGGAAATATGACGCACCTCTTGTCATCACACTTCACTGGACAGAATAAATCACAGGTCCACATCTGACTGCAAGATAGATGTGCTCTTGAATGAGAGGGGCACCAGGTGAGGAGGGCATCAGGTGTCTCTTCTGGAGCTGTCTTATACACACCAGAGTTTTCAACTCTCCCTCTGTCCTAAAGGTTTACAAATATGTATTTATCTTCGTTAGAAATCTGACAACTGATCATGCTTCTCTTCTTTGCTTTGGCTGCTAGGAAGTTCAAAGCCAAGTGTGCTGTCCACCTCTGGCAATTTTATAGGGCATAATGGCATGAAGATTATGTGCTATCCTTATGGTTTAAATGTAATGTTATTTCACATCGTTATATTTTCCTTTGTCTAATTTATCATTTAAAAAATTCTGATGTGCATATTTGTGTATGCCACTCAAGTCATTTTTGAATGAGTCGGGGCATAAACAAATGCATGCATATGTACATACCACACATTCATACAATATTTCAGCCCTCATCTGTCATAAGAAATATAAATGGTCATTTATCACTGCCCACTGGGTATGTCCTCCATGGGGATGTCCCACAGTTACCTCAAATGCAATATGTTCCAAACAAAACTTATCTTCCCCTTATTGGTCTCATTTACTTAAATTCCTCTTTCCACTAATAGCTTATCCATGTGTGGACGATTGCAAAAGAGCTAACAATCTTTCACCCTCGCCAATACGCTCATCCTATTGGCTTTCTTTCACAACTCCTTACCGTTCAAATGAGTCACACCACACTCTCCAAATATGCCACGAGCAACCCCCAGGATTCATCATTGCATGTAAGCATTTGGTTAATCTCTCTCTTCTTAACTGGACCATAAGCCCCACGAGTGCAGGAACTGTATTTATTTTGTTCTCCATTGTATCTCCAGCACCTAAATTAATAGTTATTGATTAACTAAAGGGCAGGTCTGTGGGGGAAGGGTAGAAGGGTATTATGGCCTTCCAGATGGGCTCCCAGAGGCCCATCCAAGTGTACTTTGCGTGAACAAATATGTGATTCAGTAGTGAAATTGCCTCACCTCCCCCTGGACTCTGGTAGACACTGATGAGCTAAGATTTTCTTTCTGGTAATGGACTGCAACTTTGCACTTCCATCTATAATGGGCAGACATTATTTTAACAAGATAGTTTTTTGAGAGGAAGAATATCACATTATTTATGAGACCTGAGTTTAGTTCTTCAGATATTCTTCCTCTCCAGATAGACACAAATTTCTTAAGGGTAGGTATATACCCAAGAGAATTGGAAGCATATGGCCACACCAAAACCTGTACACAAATGTTCATAGCACCTTTATTCATAATAGCCAAAAAGTGAAAAACCCAAATGTCCGTCAACTAATGAGTGGATGAACAAAATACGGTAAACTTATACAATGGAATATTATTTAGCCATAAAAGGAGTAAAGCCTGAATATATCCTTTATATCCTATAGAAGGTCTCATATCATTTCCTATTTTGACCAAAGCTTGATTCTAGGGTTTTCATGGTTTGATCAAGGCTCTCTAATGCAGCCTTGCCAAAGTGAGAATGTGTTTGGGGGAGACAACGAGAATGGGGGGTTATTTATATAGTAGTCCATAAATACAAAAAATCAGACACCTTCATTGGAAGGAATGAAAAGGGGAGCCCAAGCTCTCATCTTCCCCTTCTGGGAACGCTCATAGCCTCAGCCCCACTATCTTGGGATAATAAGGACTCACACATCATACTGTTTATCCCTATCTCTGACAGGCCCTACACAAAGATCCAAATTACCAGGTCATCACCCAGACTCTGTAAATTCTTAGATTTTGCCCCATCTCTTATATCCCTGCTTCCCAGTGCATTTTCTGGAATCCATTGATCATTATCAGCAAAATCTTTTACGTTGTCAAAACCTTTTCTCTTTGTTCCCTTCACCCTCTTGCTCTGACCATGACCTGGCACTCCCCTGAGAATAAACAACTCTGAAGGTCATGTGAAGAGATTCCACTCACCACCTCCCCTGACTGCAGTCCTTGCCAGACCCATGTGACTTCCCATTATTCCCTGATGGTTGTAGCTCCTGGCCTGCTGTCCTCCCATCACTGCTCCTAACCTAATTTTTGGTGATTTCAAGGTCCATGAAGATAATCCTTCTAATGCCCTGCCCTCTCAATTGCTTGATCTGCTCTCCTTGAAGAATCTTATATGTCAGCTACCCACTGCCATGGTCATCCTCTAGACCTTGTCATTATCAGTATCTGCAACCTTGTCTATAATCATAATTTTATCTATCTCTCTCTCTCTGATCACCACCCCTTATCTTTCCAGCTCACTCTCTCTGGTATCCAAGGTCAATAATTCTTCAGCTTTATCAGGATGGGGACTGGTCCAATACACCATGGTCTGCCCAGAAAAGTACAATTTTCAAGGATTGACTCTGAAGAAAGATAACCTGGGATTCTTGCCCCAGACCTGCTCCCTATTAGCTCTGTGACCTTGGGCAAACATTTAACCTTGTTTAGTTTCAGATTCCTATAAAGCAGCGATGACAAAATTTGTGGTCAAGATGGCGGAGTAGGTAAATGCTGTGTTCACCTCCTCTCAGGACCACATCAATTACAACTAAACCACAGAACAACTATCCATGAGAATCATCTAAAGTCTTGCTGAACTGAAGCAAACAATGAACATACAGAAGAAGCCACTTCAAGGCTGGTAGGAGGGGCAGAGACACAGAACAAGCTGGTCCCACACCTGCGTGTGACCATTGAAAACTGGGAAGGAATATCTCAGCTGCAGAGGTCCCTCCTGAGAAGTGAGTGTTCCCAGCCCCTCCCAGCCCAGAGTTTCAGTGCCAGGGAGAGAAGTCCCATAACTTCTGGCTATGAAAACCAGCAGACATTATGGCTGAGTGAGATGAAAAGCAACTGGAGTCCCAGGTGCTCCTCTGAAATGGACCACACATGGACTTACCTGCTGACGGACTCACTCACCCTGAGCTCCAGGGCTGGGGCAGCAGCTTGAAAGGTGCCAGAGACATACACAGAGGAACTGAGTTGTCTGGCTTTAGGGTGAGGGCTGGCGGGGCTGCTTTCTCCTGGACGGAGGAGCTGGCGGGAGCCACTGTTTCTTTGTTAAGCCCTCCCCATCCCTGTGTGCAGATGCCATATTTGAGTCTTCATAAAACTGGCTATCACCTTTTGTCTGCCCTGCACTAGTGGTTCCCAGAGACCACCCAACTTTTGGGCACACCCAAGTTGCTTCCAGTAGCTTTCCCATATATGTGGCCTGCCTTGGCTCATGCTGTGGACTTTCTTGAAATCTCTCAAAGGTTCACAAAACCCAAATCAGCAGCATCTGGCTTTGGTGTGTCCCATACCTCTGGCTGAGCAGCCCTAAGCCCGGAACTAGCAACAGCCAGCCTTGGTTTGCAGCTTGGCCTATGTCAAGGCACCTACAAGTACAGTACAGGTGGTGGCCATCTCTAGATTGCTTTGTGGCTCATGGCAGGTGGCCCTGGGCAGGGCACAGATTGAGGCTGAACTTGGTCTGCAGTGGGTCTCCTCCCAGGAAGTCCCAAGGCTAGTAGTCATGGGGAGGTAGGGTATAGTGTAAGGAATATAGTAAATAATACTGTGATAACTATGTATGTGTCAGGTTGGGTACTAGATTTATTGGGATGATAGATGAGAGGGGGCTTGGGGAACAGGGTGAAAAAGGTGAAGGGATTAAGAAGTACAAATTGGTAGTTACAAAATAGTCATAGGGATGTAAAGTACAGCATAGGGAATATAGTCAATCATATGGTAATAACTATGTATAGTGCCAAGTGGGTACTAGACTAGTCAGGGGCTCACGTCTTAAATAAATGTCTATGCTGTACACCTGAAATTAATATAATATTGAATGTCAACTGTAATTGAAAAATTTAAAAAGAGGGGGAAAAGGTGAAGGGGAATAAGGGGCTCAACTTTCTAGGTATACAACAAATAAATCATGGGGATATAACGTACAGCATAGGGAATATAGTCAATAATATTGTGATAGCATGGTATGGTGTCAGATGGTTGCTAGACTCATGGTGATCACTTCTTTAGATCTATGAATGTTGAATAACTATGGTGTACCCCTGAAGCTAACATAATAATGTATGTTAGCTATATTTTAATAAAAATCTTTTTTAAAAACAGTGATAGCAATGGCCCCAATCTCATAAGATTGAGGATTATATGAGATACGGTAAAGTGACTAGCACAGTGCCAGACCTATATGGAACTCTCAATAAAGGAGAATGATTATTATGTGCAGTAAACACATGTGTTGCTCAGCTTAACAACTGTTTTTTTTTTTTTACAGTCATAGCCCCCCAGTTTCACGTGATAAACAGCTCTTTTCCTGGTGCTGGAAGGGGCTAATCCCTAACCCAACTCCACGGGCACGTGAACCTGGGCCTGGCCAGTGGTGGCATTCCAACCCCTGACAAGAGTGAATAGTGACTGATTCAGGGATGGAAGCACAGCTAAAATGGGCCAATGGGAGTCTCCTCGGGGACTTTTTGTTGGAACAATTGGGACAGAGAGGATCTCTGTTGGATGTGGGGTTGGTAGAACCTAAGTATACGTATGCAGTAAAGAGAGGCTGCCTGAGAGTAGCCAACACAAAGGAACATGGAGGGGAGCGGTTGAGGGGCCCTGAGATCTGAGTCCTTGTACCAAACCATGCTTAAAGTCTGCCTCTGCACTTTCAGTTACATGAACCAATAGATTCCCTCTATGGTGCTTAAGCCAGTTTGAGTTGGACTCCATCTCCCTCAGAGTTCTGACTGTTAACATTACAACACAGAGAACTACTAGTGTGACATAAAGCAACACTGGGTCACAGAGAGATGCTTATTGTATATTTTTAATTGAAAAAAACACACACCTTAAAGGATAATGATATCAATAAAAGTGAGAAGCCATAAGATTCCATTTTGTAATATATATATATATATATATATATATATATATATATATATATACATATAAGTCTGCAGGGCAGCCAGTTAGCTCAGTTGGTCAGAGCGCACGGCTCATAACACCCAGGTTGCCGGTGTGATCCCCACATGGGCCACTGAGCTGCGCCCTCCACAGTTAGATTGAAATAACTACTTGACTTGGAGCTGATGGGTCCTGGAAAAACTCACTGTTCCCCAATTTTAAAAAAAAAGAAGAAGAAAAAGAAGTCTGGAAGGCTACATGACAATAGATTAGCAAAAGATATATATGTTAACAGTTACATATGCTACATAGCTTGACTCTGGATTTTCATGGGTGGTGAGACTAGTAATTTGTATTTTCTCCCATTTTTGGCTATATTATCTAATGTTTTTACAATGTATGTTGATTATTTGTTCATTTTTTTAAAGGAGTTTTCCTAAATGAGAAAAGGCCGCCCTTCTGCACCACACCCATGATCAGAGTATTGAATTCTGCCTGTCCTAGTGCCCCTCTCACAACTCTTCAGGGTGTCTGAGGCTGGGTGAACCTGTTCTGTGGGTTTGTGCCTCCTGGGTGTGCCAGGCCTCACAACCTTGAACCAGTTAGAATCATGGACTCACTATTTATTAGTTTAAATGATCTTAGGGCTGTTGAGAAATTTAGAATGAATCAGCTGTGCCCTCTTGGGAGAGGGGCAGGCAGAGTGATCTGTATGCAGAGCTTTACGTATGCAGAGCTTTCAAAAGCAATCAATCGTGGCTTTGGGAATTGCATGTAGTGGTGGGAGGGGCTATAGAGGTGTTTACATGTGGTGTTATTACCCAGCAGGCACACAGCACCCTCTTCATTGCTAAGTGTTTTATACCACGAGTTTTCTAGCATTTGGGGGTTTTAAGTCCTCCCCTGGAGGATTAGCTCATCTCCATCCTAGGTGTCCTCTTCAATCTCACCTCAGCCCACTGCTGCCACCCGTGCCCCCCTGTGTGCACGTGGTGCTCCGGCCCCCTGGTCATGCACTGCCCCGTTTGCCATGCACACCTCCTAACTTGGAGCAGTGGTTCCGTGGCTGGAACAGCTTTCTGTGCCTTTCTCTACCTGGTCTTCATGCTTTAGCTTATCAGTCACAGAGTGCTCGCTCAGTGTCAGGTTGCTGTTTAAGGCTTTACAAATGCCCACTCATTTAATCCTCACCAGAACCTAAGGATGTAGGTACCATTATGATTATCCCATTTGACAGATGAAGAAATGGAGGCACAGAAACTTGCTCAAGATCCCAGAGCTGGCAGGTGCTGGAGGCAAGATTTGAATCCAGGCAGCTGGCTTCAGAGTCTACCCTCTTAACCACCCTGCTTTGCTGCTCTTACACATTCTTTAGTCTCCTGCTCTTAGAAATCACACCTGATATGTATTTTGGGAATTGCTCTCATCTTGGGTGGTGCATCCAGAGCCCTTTGCTGATTCCTGTAGGATTTCTTTGTCTTTGGATGGGATTTTATTAGCCTTGGTCCCCTATCAGCGAGGAGCTTTTATGTATCCACAGCATACTCGCTTCCAGATGTTTATACTCGCTTTCCAGGTGTTTTAAACACTGGAGATGTGAGATAAATCTGGGCTTTAAAACAAACTGAAACTTAATGAATTAGAAGGTCCCATAATGAATAAACCATTGAAGACAGTCTTAGAAGAATGCTTCCGTAAAAAGTTTAACTCAAGCACAAAAAATTGCAGATAATTCTCATCCATCCAAGGGCTGGTTGTTTTCTTTTGAGGATTATTCAACCTCCTGTTTTTCGTTTCATTCTTTCTGATCTTTTAGGCATTTTATGATTTCAGAAAATCACTATAAGAGTGATGAAAAGTACATTGGGTCACAGCAGCTCCATCTCTTAGCAGTTCAGGAAGTCAGAAAGTCACTTGAGCTTCTGGAACCTGAGTTTTCTTTATGTATTTTGGATATTAGCTCCTTATTGGAGGTGTTGTTTGCAAATATCTTCTCCCATTCACTTGGTTGCTTCTTTGTTTTGTTGATGGTTTTTTAATTTCTTAGTTTCCTCAACCATAAAGTGGGATAATAATCATACTTGGTGACCTGATATTGCATGTAAAACAGCTGGCCTGGGGCTTGGTTGGTAGTAAAAGCTGCATAAATGTAATTGTTGTCATTATTTCCATGGCCTGGCTGGCAGGACCAGAAGAAAGGAAAGGGAGATGAAATCTTCAGTATGCTTCTTAACACTTGGAAAAAGGGTGAAAGAGCATAACGTGAACATGATTTGTCAAAATGAGAGCTAACATAATAATGATTTTCCTTTCCCCCCAGTCATTAGTTCCTTCTTAAATAAAAAGAAATGGAAGAGGAACATCTGCAGCAGTGCAATGTCCTGAGAGAAACAATTGCTTAAATTCAGCTACATCTATATTTACTCATTCAATGCACAATTATGAAGTACCTACTATGTGCCGGGCACTTAGCTAGCTTTGGTGTTACAAAGCCACCTCAGACAATCCCTCTCCTCAAGGAGCTCCCAATCTGGTGTGAATAACAAAATCAGAGCTGATTCCAAGGATTTACTTTTCTATTAGAGAATTTATGGGAATGTGGAAGAGGGCGAGGTTTGAAGGAAACCTTAATGTGAAAATTAAGATCTAAGCTGGGCCTTAAAGGAGGGTATGCCAGTCAGACTTCTTGGTTGCAAGCAACAGAAAGCTTCTCTAGGGCTAGCTTAAACAAAAAAGGGGAAAGTATGGGAAGGAGATCAGGGGGCTGAAATGACCAGATTTGGAAAATTGGTAAAATCAAGGGAACCATGGAAAATGAGGAATACAAACCCCAGCAGAGATCACACAGACTAGGCTGGTTCGGCCTTGTTGCTGCTGAGACTGTCCTTTTATTACCTGTCAAAATCAAAGTCCCAGGACAGAACGTATGACAGGCTGAGCAAAGTCACACAATCAGCCACTGGCCAAGTCAGGATGGGGAGCAGAAGGATCTAGTACCTTTGGCTTCATTAGTGGGAGGTGTTCATTCCTTTCCATTGTTGACCTTAAAAATAAGACAATTATTTTACCAGCAAAAAATGGATTTATTCGGGAATAGCAAAGAATTGCTATTCAGTACATGAAAGCTATGGCAAAATCAAGGGCAAGTTTGGAGAACAAAAGAGAGGAACTTTTTTTTTATAGAGGAAAGGGAGAAGTTGAGAGAGGCCAATACAAACAAAGAGTCCATTGGAGGAAACTGGACGTTTGAAGTGTAGTGGCTTTTCGTTGGCTGAGTTGTGACAGTCTCTCATTGGCTGAGCTGTTGCTGAGCGAGGAGAAAATCTTCTTTTTTCCTGCTGTGGTAATAAAGTAGAAAACACTTTCCTGTTAGAGATTCAAGATACTTCTATTCCTGTTTGGGGTAATTGATGACACATAGTAGGGTGTGAGAGCTCCCCTTATAAGCCCTCCTGACTCCAATTTTAATTGAGGTTTCTTTTATTAATTTTCGCACCATAAAGGCCATACACATGGAGAATTCCCTTGGGAGGATCAGCTTTGTAATAGGAAGGAAGTGATGTTGGGTACCGGACAGCAAAATAAAAACCCAAATGTCCTCCATGGTAGGTAGGATTCCAACAGTAGGCAGCAAGGAAGGAAAGACATGCCAGGAACAGAACAAAATCTGCAAAGGTAAGGGAGGAGAAAAGTTCAGGGTTGTGGAGGGAATGGGAGACCATTCAGTGCCATCAGACTGGTGTAAAGCAAAAAGAGTTAATATTGAAACACAAAGGTAGGTTGACCCCAAATTACAGAAGGTCTTATAAATGTCACGATTAAAAGTCTAGACCTTATGCTGTAGCCAACCTCAGCCACAGAAGTCTTTTGAGAAAGTAAGTAGCCAGACCTGGGAGAGAAGATTAGGTTGAGCCTGTCTTTCTAACCTGTTTTCTCCACGTGGTTGCACAGATGCTGGCTGCATTGTCACGATAGCAATAAAAACTACAGAAGCACTTTGAGGGGGAAAAAATGAGACAGTGCAGCCAGTGAAAGGCAGGACTGTATCCCTATGATATCAGGTTAGCTTCATGGCCCGAGTCTGTTGACTTTGCAGGAACCCAGGGGCAGAAGCCAGAACTCAGAGCAGGAATTGAGCTAATAAGAGATTGGCTTCAGGGGGAAGAAAAGCTTTTACGTTGCTTCATTTGCCACCGGATTTGCTCTCCCTTATTAGTCTAATACAAGGAAACTGGGTAACTGTCTAGATCTCCCTGGAAACCTGGGGTATATTTTAGTTGCCTGATATCCATTTCCACTTCCTGTAATAACAGCCCCTCAATTTTTTATTTTGGAGCTCCCCAACCCATCAGACTCTAAGTCCATGAATTTTTCAAAGGGGTTGGCCTTATATTCTGGCTTCTGGGGAAGGAAGCTGGTGACATGTAGCCCAGGTTTAGCCAATCAGAGTTTCATCCCTTACCCCACCGTGCTGATGGATTTAGGAATGGACACGTAACCCAAGTCCAGAATGTCAGCTTCAGTAATTTCATTGGAGCCATTGGGAAAGAGGGGTGACTTTCTGCAGAGTTGCTAAGTGGGTACAAGGTACACCAGAGCTGCTGCTGGCCACCTTGTCCACCTCATTGGCAGAGCCTGCCAAATAATGAAGCCCCCACAGAGGAACATGGAGGTGGGAGATGGAGAGGTACAGATGGAGTTCTGGACCCAGCCATATGTGACCTAGCTCCTCCAGAGATTAGCTTCCAGTTTCTGGAACCAATATACTTTTCTTTTCTCTTCTTTTCTCTTCCTTTCCCTTCCCTTCCCTCCCCTCCCCTCCCCTCCCCTCTCCACTCTCCCTCTTTTGCTTAGGCCACTTTGAGTTGTTTCTGTCACTTGCAACTAAAAAAAAAACCAATCTTAATTCATAAAATCATCTTTCACAAAGAAAGGGGTGGTGTCAGGTGGAGTGAAGGAGAGAGGCCTGCGGACTAGGTGGCCCAGGAGGGGTCTCTGCCAAGGCAAGTCTGAGGCACCAGAGCCAAAGGCAGAATCTGGTTCATTCGGGCCCATTTAGATAGTTTTTAAAATGAACTATGTCTCTTTCTAGCAGGAAGGCTTGAATTACCTGATTGCTTTTTTCATAGTATGGTGATGGGTTTTAGCAGGTTATCTTTCTCTGTCATATTTTTTTAAGGAACATAGAGAACTCAATTTTAACTTGGAGGATAAATCAATAATAGTGGAAATTCAGGCCACACTGGAGGAGATATTTAGGGGAATGCTCAATTCGTAGCACTTGGGAGACCACCCTCTTAATTTTTATTCAGGTCAGAAGTTACTAAATGGCAGCCCATGAACCATAGCTGTCCTATAGATGGATTTTGTTTGGCTTGCAAAATACTGACGTTAAAAAAAATTCACTAATGTTTAAAAATCAGGAGATTTTCTCTATATCCTTGGATTCTCTTGAAAAAATGGGAAGGTCTGTCTACACTGCATCAGTCTCCCACTAGCAACCCCAGGCTGGAGAGAGAGCAGCTGCCCCATTTACACAGGTGTGATCACCCCGGTTTGCCACAGTCTCCACCCAGCTGCTTCATCCACATAGGTCACCTGCCTGACACCCGTAGACATATGATTCACTGGAAATATCTCCAATGCCCCCAGACACTTAGATTTGGCTGAACACCTGCTGATGGGTTTAACTATTGTTGATAAAATACTTCCCTTGGGGCTATGAATAGACAAGTGCAAAATCTCTGGGGGAGGAGGTTCACCCTGTGACACACACACACACACACACACACACACACACACACACACACACACACACACACACTATTAAACCCTTATGGATTGGAAGCAAAGTTAAAGGTATGAGAAAAAGAACTAGGAGAATGAAGCCCTTGTTCTCCTTTGGTTGATTTGCACCACTCCAAAAATGCAGAGACCTCTGGAGCCAGAGTGCCAGAGATTGAAACCCAGCTTCACCAGTCATTGTCCATATACTTTTGGTCAAGTTCATTAACTTTACTGTGCCTCAGTTTCTTCATCTGTACAAAGCACTGTATTTCTCTCATCTGTAAAATAGAATTCAATTCTCATCTCATAGGGTTGGTTGTGAGGATTAAATAAATTAACACACTTTGGAACAGTGCCTTGACCAGAATAAACTCTCAGTAAATGTTAAAGAATATGAATATATTATATAATGTTTATACATTTGTATGTAAATTACATAGCAATTTTATAAGGCCATATTTATAGAAATATTTATCATGCAAAATTTATATGTTCCACATGTATTTGTTGAAAGTACATTTCTATAAAGCAAATCATTTTTTATCATCTTCCATTTATAAAAAATAAGTGTGTTTCTAGTGAGTAAAACTTTTGCTTAGAAAGCAATCAGACAATGACAAATCTCATGAGGCCCTGGGCATTGCTATTCTCTGTATCAGTGTTTTTTTTTTCCTTCACTAATTATAATTCCCATAAACACATACTTCTGATTATGGTGTAAATTGTTACAAGATTTTTGAAAAATGTAATAAAACATTTTCTTTAAAATGTCAATGGTAAGCCAATAGGTCCTGAACCTATCAGACCTTCACCAAACAGAGAGCTGAATGGGATAATATTAAAGGCCAATGTAGTTGTCACCTCCTTACCAAGCCAGGGTTTGAGCAGTTGCACCAGATTTATAGAAATATCCTTTAGGGCCAACCAAGTGGCTCAGTTGGTTAAGAGCTCGCTCAAGGGTGTGAGCTCTGAGCAACAGCGGTTCAATGCCCAGCCTGAGCTGAGCTGCCACTGAGCTGCCAACAGGTGACAGGATGGCTCAGCTAAAAAAGAAGAAAAAAGAAATATCCTTTATTATATATGCAGAATTGACATGTTCCAGTAAACGTGAGCACAAAGTAAATGCCTGTAGAGCAAATCCTCTTTTCCCATTAATAGCATCTAAAATAAAGTGTGTGTTCTCAGCATAGAAATAATTTGGGAAAGGAATTAGTGCAATGCTTGGTGTCCAGGCATTCTGGTGTTTCCTATAAGGAGGCAGGAGAGCCTTGGGGAGCCCTCAGGAGACATCAGGAGTCTTAGGTTGAAAACCCGGCTCCACTATGGACTGATTGTGTGATCTTGGACAAATGACTGTACCTCGATAAGCCTCCATTTCCTCATCTACCAAGGGACAGTGACCATCTCCTTACCCACCTCCAAGGACAATTGCCAACATTGAGATAATGTGGGAAAAGAAAGGGTTTGGTTCTGGACCTTGCACTTAGTAGAGCCTGTGTTGCTGCCATTTTCTTTGGAAGCGCTGTTATGATTCTAGGATCACATCCGTTATGCGTTACCATTCCCTGTTTTCATGGGTAACAGGGATTTCTCCAATGCCTGGCAACATCCTGGTGATGTAACTCCTGGCACTTCCCTACCCCCGCCCCCTTTTCTGTATTTTCTATGTGCCAGTCATGGTATGTTGTATCACCACATCATGGCACTGAAGGCTTCTCTTTCCTATGTGATGTTCGGGGTTTTGAAAAAAGTATTTCTTTTCTTAAAAAAAAAAATCAATGTGCAAAGTAACTGTGTGTTGGAGTTGTGTTTCACGGGAAGCAGACTCTGAGATGGAGATTTGTATGTGGGGTGCACTGGGGGAATCAATACCTGTGGGAGAATGAAAGGAGCAGAACTGGGCTGAGGGAGAAGTTGGGCTGATAGTCGCAACAAAGACCTCAGCCCATCCAAGAAGACGGCAGCTGAATGGTGCTCAAGAGTTGTTCTCAGCTGGGGCCCAGGGGCCAGGCGTTTACAGCCCTGTGTGAAGCAGTCATCGATGGCATGGAGGCTGCTCAGGGAAGGAGATATGACCCTGGGTGAGCAACTCTCTTCTGCTAAGGACGGTTGTGGCTGTGAGGATGGGGAGCAGGGAGCCCAGCTGAGCTGTCAGTTCTCAACACTTTCGGCAAGAAGCAGAAGGAGGCTTCAGTCCTGAAGAGAGGATCTGGAGGGTGTAGCTCAGGGTCCCCTACAATTTGCCTTTGTGCCACTTAGATTCTTTTGCTTTGGATAGGGAAAGAAAGTGGGATGGATGCCAGCTCCTGCCTCTTAGCCTGTCCTGCAGTAGCAACCAATACTTGCGGTCTCCTCTCTCCATCCTAGAGCGCCCTCACCTTCAGCTAACACCTCTGCTGATCTAGATGGCTTCGCTGGTGGCGTGACGACTCTCCAAGCGGCCTGAGCCCTTAGCGCCCCACACTTCTCAGGCTGTGACTGTTGTACGCGTATTTGTCCAGTTGCCTTCCAAACTGGGCAAACTTCCCTGACATGGTCGGCCCCTAAATCTCTACAGGACTTACTCTCCACCCTCTTGAGCACATGTGGCTTACCAAGGCCTCCTGCATACTTGTCACTTCTTGTTCATCTGATCTGATTAACATGTCATCAGTGCAGTGAACCAGTGTGATGTACCTTGAAATGTCTGGCATATGTTACCTAGGTCCTGATATCCATTTGGCATGTAGTTTAATTCTTCCCTATGGGGCAAGACTGTTAATGTATACTGGTGTCCTTTTCAAGTCAATTCAAACTGCTTCTCATTCTCCTTTTTAACAGGGATTAAAAAGAACAGCTTCACTGGATCAATGGCAGCTACCATGTGCCTGAGACCACATGAGCTTAATGTAAGTACAATCCTACTTCTGACATAGCAATTACAATTGAGGCTACTAGTTCGCGGGGGTCCACCACCCTCCTCCAGGATGCATCTAGCCTTCGGAGGAGCCATGGAGGACTCAGGTCTTCAAGGGAGGCACTCATCTCTGTTGTCTCACCAGGGATACAATATTATTTTGGACGGACCGTGTTGACTGTGGGGGAGGAGGCAATTTCAAAAGCTTCCATGTGCTCTTTCCCACTACAATAGTTCTTACCCTACAAAGGTAAGACCAAGGAACCAGTGTGGGTGCTCAGTGAACTGCCAAGTATATCCATTAAAATTACACATTTGGGGACTGGAGAAATGACCACCAGGTTTGTCCATGGACCTATGGCTACACAGTGAGCCAGACTCAATTTATTAACTGATTCCCATAAGCTCCTAATCTCCTGAGAAACCACGTTGACACTTCAGGTCTCAGATGCCAGTGATAACTGTGTCCAACAGTAATTGAAATATTTGGATATCTGCTTTGCCTATGGTAGGATTACCTGAATGAATGACCACAGGTCTCTTCAGGCAAGGTCTAGGGAAATCCTTGCCGTATATGTTTGCCATAGTGTTCCAGGATCTTCCTCCTAAGGACTTACCCTCCCCCTTAGGCAATGTGCTCTGAGTTTGAAAATGGGCTCAGGCCTGGATCACAAAATGTTATTGGATCAGATGCCCTTAGCCTCCTGATCAATCACCCATCTTTGGTTTCTTTTGTTTGTAGGTTGAGCACTGTCCTCCTTGGCTGTCCATGCAAACAGATGAAAAGAATTAAAGAATGTGGCGATTCCTCATTGCAGCTGAGGAAAACCCACTTATTGGCTTAGATTTTCTATTTGAGTTTTCATCGCTGGTTCAATTTTGATTCCCATTAGATCTAGTTGTTTTCTATCATTCTATTCAAAGCTGGAACACTCAACTGGACTAGTAGGTGAAGAGGGTTCAGTCTGTTATGATTTTCAAAATTTGTTTTATTCTGACTACTTGAATTTAGGGAGTATAATTCTTGCTGGGAGGAGTGCAGGAAAATCACATCTGGTAGGAGGACTGGCCAGAAGCTTCTCTACTTCCCACTTAGTTATGTGCCCATCACAAGAGCAGGCATTTTCCTGGTAATCTTGGCTGCCATCTTGGAGAGGTGAGGTCATTGAACAGTGGGGGTGTGAGAGAGTTAGGTGCTGTGGGCAATAACAGCTTTGGAGAATATTCTGGATTGAGGTAGCCGGGGG
>NW_017731428.1:3809430-3883385 GCF_001890085.2 Hipposideros armiger | reverse complement strand
TAGGGGAGAGGTGTCAGAAAAACACCTGTAGGCAAACGCTCTTATATGTGTGTGCTGGCAGCATCTCAAACAGTCTGGGTGGTCAGATGGAGCCTTGGAAAGCCTCAGCTAGAAAAGCTGGAGACCAATGGGATAACATGGCATTGGTCTCGCCAACCTGTGCTGAGGCTTGCTTTGGTGTGAATCATCTCAATGTGTGCAACAAGTAAGGCCACGTTCATCAGCTAATTGCCCGGTCCTCATCTGCATTTTGCCAGCGTGGACAGAACCTTTGCTTTGCACCCGAAATATTCAAGCTTCTACTGTAATCAACAGGCCTGAAATCCCACAAGCAACTGTCCCTTTCTTCAAGCTGTTGATTTCTTCAGTCCTATTTTTCCTTCGGCCCCACAAACCTCTGCCCACCTCCTTGGGTCTTATCAACATTTTAATAGAGTGATAACACCCTGAGAGCAAATGCTTCCCCTGATAAGGCTTTATTTTCTGCTTATACTTTTTTATGGTTCAAAATCTATATATATATATATTTACTATATATTTATGATTTATTATATACTTAAATATATTTATTTATTATGTGTAGGTCATAATTATAAATATATAAATTAATTTTATATTCTAAATTATAATACATGTATATTTATATTATATTATAAATTTATTTGGGACCCAGTGCCAGCACTCAGTCAAATTCACCCCTTAAGTCCCACCTAAAATGTCACTTCCTGCTTTACTAATATATTTCCTCATTCTGAGGTATCTTTTCCTCTGTGTGCTCAACGCACCTTGTATGAGCCTTCATTGAACTCTTACCATGATGTGTGAATTCCTTTCCTATTTTTCTATCTAGGTATTTTTCATTAAACTGAACTCTTTCCAATTACAATTGGATCATATTAATCAGAGTATCCTTAGTGCCAATTGAGTGTTCAGTCCTTGGCACTCTAATGACAATAAATGTTTGTCGAATGACTGAAATTAGTACAATGCCTGGCTCATAGAAAATGTTAAGCAAACATGCATTGAATGAATGAAGAATGAACAAATTAATAGATGAGCACAGTCTGGGGCCCAACGTGGATCAGTCCCCCACAAACATTTGCAGGGCCTGGGCAAGAGAACAAATCGAGGCCCACTTACCAGATGTCTAAATGATTAAAGTTGCAAAACAAGCTAACTGACAAACTGTTAAATAAAATGTTCTCCTCTCCTGCCTGGCAGAATACATCTTCATAACAAAAAGTAGAGCGATACATGAGAAGTTATATATTTTGTGGTGGCAAAGTATCAAAGATGTCCAAGTCTAATTAATATTGCAAATTCTGTTGAGAGGCTGATGTTGGGATAAATAATAAAATAAAGACATACATACATCATAAATTATTATGTAGCTAGTCTATACCATTTATCTTTCTCGCCTTCATTTCAGCAAAAGCACTGGGGTTTTCTGTTGTTGTTATAACTGAGTCTTTCCATAATTTATGCTCTATTGACAGTAATGTATAACCTTTTTCAGATAGCGGAAGTGTTCAGGTTTCTTTATGTGGAAATTAATTTCAACTTAGATAAGAACAAATATATCAGCTCATCCCTACAAGAATATTAAGTGCAGCAGTTTATTTTAGTTAGAGGTTTATAGTGACTAAAATAGAAACAAATGGGCCCATCACTGCGGGAATCATTGAGTCAATTCTAGTAGAGCTGCACCATGTCATGTGGCCACTTAAGTAGGTGCCATGTCAGTTGACTTAGAGGGAATTCCATGAGATATTCCTGAGACAAGCTATTTGTAAAGAAATGCGTACAATTCAGCTCATTTCTGTAAAATTGACAATAACAAAAACCTATGTGTGTACATGTTTTTTACATACGTATATATGATTTATTTAAAAATGGATAAAAGTATAGAAGGAATCACATTGCTTATTAACCTGGATTTTCTGTATGTATGTGTGGATTAGGTGGCGATGTTGGTGTAATAGGGGTGCAGATATAAAATGAAAAGGTAAGGGTCACCCGGGTGGTGCTGTTGGTTAGAGCGCAAGCTCTGAACAACAGGGTTGCCAGTTTGATTCCCACATGGGCAAGTGAGCTGTGCCTGAGCAGAGCTGCTGCTGGGCTGCCAATGGGTGGCAGGACCGCTCAGCTGTGAGAGCGTGTGCTCCTAACAACAAGGTTGCTGGTTCCACTCCTGCATGGGATTGTGGGCTGCGCCCCCCGCAACTAGATTGAAAATGGTGACTGGACTTGGAGCTGAGCTTGCACCCTCCACAGCTAAGATTGAAGGACAACAACTTGACTTGGAGCTGATGGGTCCTGGAAAAACAATGTTCCCCTTCCCCAGTTCTCCAATAAAATCTTTAGAAAAAAAAAAAAAGAAAAGGTAAAACCTGGCTAAAAAGAATACTCCATGCTTGATTCGATCTCAATTATTCAATATTCTATATGTGTTTGTATGGAAGATAGGAAACTGGGAGAAAGTTTATATTCATATTTACTGATATGTAGCTATGGTAGTAGATATATAATTGTCCAGAAAAATACTGTGATATCATTCTATTTCATTCACAGTGGATAAACAGACTAAAAGCCCTCCCTATGTATGTCTATACTTTTAGATGGATAAGCAAAGAGAAAGATATGGAAAGACATGTACCAGGCTATGAACACTAGTTCCCTCAGGGGACTGGGATAAAAGATGGAGCAGAAGAAAGAGTTTTTTTCTTTATACATCTCTGTTTTGTTTTACTGGTTACAAAATGTACACTTTACTATATTGCCTTTATAATTTAAGAAATAACAACTCGGAGTTTTCTGAAATATGGAAGTCCTTGGAGACGATCTTTCTTAAGATATAAAGTTAAGATGGCAGGGCCATAGGACTTTAACATGAATAAGAATTGCTGTAGTGGGGCCTTTGCCCAGTGGTCAAATCTTGAAGGCAGAGAACTCTGAACCCAACCGCTAAAACTTGCAAGAGGCTCAGGCTGACAGAGAGATCTGGGTTCAAAATCCTTGCTCTGTGACTTAAGAGCTAGGTGAGTTTGGGCAAGTCATGTAATTTTCCCATTGCTTAGTTCCCTCACCTGTAAAATGAGAATGATAGCTACTTCACACAGGGCGGATGGAGAAAGAAACAAAACGGAAGTGCACGCAAAGTGCCTGACACAGACTAGCTACCATAAATGGGACCTACCACCTTGAATCCCAATTTCTGTGAGCATTAGTGGGTAGACACTGTGAAATTTGTTTTGGCAACTCTGCTGTGCTTTGGAAAGTTTCCTGATTCTTAGCTATAGTTGGTATAGATGGGATTGCTGGACAAAGCAGCCTCAGCTTACTGAGCTGTGACTGTTTTGTCAGTTAGGGCTCTGTTAAGGGTTTTGCAGATTTTCAGGCTTTGTGCCCAAGATGCCCTCCCTTAAGGAAGGTTTGTTGAGGGACAGTCCCTGCCATCCAGCCTGGCAGGGAGTGGCTGGCATGGAATGACCCTGACTCCCGGCTGTCTTCCTCAGCAGCAGCAGCAGCAGGCCAGAGTCTTTTTGAGGATTCTCTGGAGGTGGGTCAAGTCGGTGCTCTTTCAGGCTCTCTTCCCCCGCTCTGAACTTTCCTGCAGAACCCCACAGCTCCAGCACCACAGGACCGGAGGAGAGAGGTGCTGGGTCACAGCCTAGCCCCACAATTATTCTGCCTGCTGCCTCTGCTTCCCAAAGGCTCACTCTCCTGCCTCCTCAGCCGATTCTCTGAACTGCCCCTTGCACTGCCTGCAGACTGCTGCTGGCTGAGCATCCCAAGACAAAGCGGAAACTCACCTTCAGCCATAGATCCTTCCATCCACCCCAATCCTGCTGCGTATTTGCTAGCTTTTTTAGTTTGGGTCACACGATCATTTGGTCTATCTTGTTCATTTCATCAGATCATTGGAAGGCGTTGCCCACAGAAAATTCAGAATAAGTCTAGGTGCAACCTACAGCCCAGTTCCTACTATTCATGGCATACACTGGGAGTGACCATGATTTCAAAATTAGAGGGTTTTTCCTTGGCTGTGTGATGACAGGGGAAATAATGATTGAAATATGAACATTGCCATGTATTTCCCGCCCTCTGCTCATTAATAAGGATTCTGACTTGAACTACTTAGGTTCTCATTCTCCTCCATCCTCCAAGGAGGGCCTTGTCTTGCCAGACCAGTTCTTGTGCCTTTGTGAGGGGTCATTATAAGACAACGGAGAAGGAAGACAAGACGCACATGGGAGGGAGGGCTAGGGAATCTTTCCTAGGGGATTATTAAGGACAAGTGCAGCTGCAACATGTGAAGACAGTGGGTGTTAGGGGACAAAAGTGTTCATAGTGTTTGATAAATGCTCATTATTTTGACATTGCTTCATTTGCACGGACTATGTTTCTTTAACCATAACTGCTTCAGAACCGGAACGCCCGGATCATGACTTGATAAAAGATATAGCTGCAATGAACAGAGACCCAAGTTGCTCAGAAAAGTTGGGAGGGGGTTTTTTAAGGATACAGAAGGGCTGGAATTGGAATTGGGGCACATGTGAAACAGAAAGCGATCCGGGGATGATCTTCTCGTAGGCTCCATGGGCTCTGTTTTATGGCACCTCTGCTTTCTCCCTTGCTCTGTGTTCCTCATGCGGTTGGATGGCCTCCTCTCGTTACACATGGCGTCTGGTGCCACATAACCTCTGTTCACCCATGGCTCACATGACTTTCCTGTTCTACTGAATCAATGATTCATAATTCCCGAAAGAGGGAGCCTGATGAGCCCAGCGTCTCTTTTTGAGTTGGCCCACATCACAAGTAGGTGCTGAAGCTGTGGACTGGCTGCCCTGGGTCTGGTTCTCACTTCTAATCCACTCAGCTTCAGCCAGCAATGGCCGCTCGAGCAGGGTTGCTGGGGACACACTTTTCTCCTGCAGGGCTGTTAGATGTTGGCAAAATGGGATCTGACGACCTGGGCCTGGTGGAGTGGGAAGGGACAAGCTTAGATCCTGGTCTCGGCTCTCAGAGCTGTGAGGAGGACTAAGGAAAAGCACATGTGACAAGGTCTAGGTGCTTCACAAATGCAATAATGCTAATATGCTTTTTTCATACCAAGATACACATTTTTCATTTTTTTTAAAAAAAGTCAGAATGTCTTATAATTTATGCATTATAATTGATATCCATATTTAATGCTGTAGTTTTTATTGTTTCCCCAAATGTTAGGAAGTCAATGGTTTGTCTTTCAATCAATGACACGTCTTACAGTAAATAAAATCTGTACTCTTTTTCTATCACTGCGTATCACAATGTAGCCATTTAAAACAATACAATACCCATTTATCTCACAGTTCCTGTGAGCTCACCTGAGTTTCTCAGCTCAGAGTCTCACAAAACCGAAATCTAAGGGTCAGTGGCCAAGGCTGCTATTTCAACTGAGTGTCAACGTCCTCATCCAAAGGCAGCAGTTATTGGCAGAATTCAGTTCCTTTGCAGCTGTACAGCTGAGTCCCTCAGTGCCTGGAACTGCCCACAGTTCTTTGCAATGTGACTCTTCAAACATGGCAATTTGGGCTGGCCGAGTGGCTCAATTGGTTGAATTGGCTTAAGAGCATGAGCTCTGAGCAACAGGGCCACCAGTTCCCACATGGGCCAGTGACGCTGTGCCCAAACTGAACTGCCGCTGAGCTGCCAACAGGTGGCAGGATGGCTCAGCTGGTGAGAGCACATGCCCCTAACAAGACTGCCTGTTCGATGGTGGGCTATGCCTGCCCGCAACTAAGACTGAACTCGGCACTTTGAGCTGAGCTGCCACCCGGATGGCTCAGTGGATAGAGCATGCACTCTTAACAAGGCTGCCAGTACAACTCCCACATGGGATGATGGCTATGCCCACCTGCAACTAAGACCAAACTCAGCACCTTGAGCGGAGCTGCCACCCGGATGGCTCAGTGGATAGAGCATGCACTCTTAACCAGGCTGCCGGTTCAATTCCCACATGAGCCAGTGACACTGTGCCCAAGCTGAGTTGCCTCTGAGCTGCCAACAGGTGGCAGGATGGCTCAGCTGGTGAGAGTACCTGCTCCTAACAACAAGACTGCCTGTTCGATGGTGAGCTACGCCCGCCAGCAACTAAGACTGAACTTGGCACCTTAAGCTGAGCTGCCACCTGGATGGCTCAGTGGATACAGCATGCACTCTTAACAACAAGGCTGCTGGTTCGACTCCTGCATGGGATGGTGTCTACGCCCACCCGCAACTAAGATTGTAACACAGCACCTTGAGCTTAGAGGCCACCAGCTGCCAACAGGAAGTCAGATGGTGACTGGGGCCCTCCACAACGAAGACTGAAGAACAACAACTTGGCTGGTCCCCCTCCCCAATTCCCCAACACTGTTCCCCTCCCCCAATTCTCCAATTAAAAAAAAAAAAGAAAGAAAGAAACAACAGGCCCAAAATGGAGTCACTCGTGCTAAGACCCACCAAGACTTACTACCTAATCTAACTGCAGTTCCAGCTCCTCCCAAAGTGGAGTTTTAAACCATATCAGTCTGGCATTTCCTAAGCAAGACTAGTGAGATAATCTACCTGATAAGACCCCTGCTGCCCTCCCCCCAAAGGAAGGTGACCCTGCCTGAAACAATCATTTCTCTTCTTTTGCTAATAGCTTTCTTGACCCACCTAGTTTCTGCCTATAAAAACCTTCTAGTTTGTACTTCTCAGAGCACCTCTCTATTTACTATACGGGATGGTGCCATTTCATGAATCACTCTTTAAAACCAAATAGGTCTTTAAATGGACTCGGTTAAATTTTTGTTCTTGCCCAGTACATGCTCGTTAGTGATGAGAATACCGTGGCAATTTCAATCAGATCAAATCAACCGAAACCATCCTTTCCTCATTCTTTAGCCTAAAACCTGAAAACGCACTTTTCAATATAATAGGTAAGCTTATGCACACTGCCCTTGCTTGTAAATACCTGGGGTGTGTGTTTGTTTTGTCTCCATGTCCCACCAGACTGAGTTTCTGAGGGGAAAGGACCATAGCTTGTTCTCCACTTCATTCCTCCTGCCGGACATATGGCTGGCACATTGTGGCCTCTTAGTCAACTTTTGATAGAATGAAAAACTGAATGAGCAAATTTGCCATACTTCTTCCCTGTACTCAGGACCAAATAGCCTTAGTTAGTTAGTTTGTTTATTTATAAAGACCCAAAGTGCAACCTCTTTCCAGACTTCATCTTTAGAAGACAGTCTGGTTTGATGGCAAGGGGGAAACAGCCATGGGAAGAAGGGAAGTGAGTTATACCAGGATCTGAAAGGAAACAGATAATGAGAGTGATTGTTCTTGCCGGCTTGGAGCAGGCAGGATATAAATATACGTTAGAAAAGAGGAAATTCAAAACAGACACCGGGAAGCAGGTGGGAGGTTTTGAAGAATAGCGTGTTCAGAACTTGCTTACTCAGAGGCAGTTGGACAATGACCCTAGGCAAGTCGTGTTTCACTTTGCTGTTATTGTTTGAATGAAATGAAATTTCATAAGCCTGGGAGCCCCACCCCTTCCTGCCTATTTCATTGGAGAATGAATTCTTTTTCGAGGGGTGAGGTTTAGGTGAAGGATGAGTGCTTTCCTCTTCATTGTAAGGCCAAGTTCACAGAGGATGGTGCTGTCTTTCTTCTCTGTGACCCTGTCCCCCGGCCACCCCCCACCCCCAAATTCCATCTTTTTTGCTAAACTTTAATTGTCAAGGCATTCATAGAACATAAAACTTTGAATTATAGCTTTTCACTAGATATACATACCATGGACAACTTAAATTTATCTTTTCTTTTTTTTAAGTGTAGTTGCTTTCATCTAAAAAAAAATGTAGTTAACAGAGATGGCTATTTTGAGTTCAGAAAAATGACTTCCTTTGCCCATGGCAACTTGCAACCAAAGGAACTCAAAGTCCTTTAACTGTCACATGCACTAAAATTGTTGCTGCTCTCAGTGACAAGATGGGGTCTGCAAACTGTGCTTCAAACACTCCAGGGGTTCAGGAGCCAACACTTTGCAAAGGAAACTCTCGGCTTGATGGTTGTGTCTGGTTAAACCCCAGGCCAGACAGATAGAGCAAACAATGGGAAACTGAAGGGTGAAGATCATGTGCTTGGCTACCACGGAGCTAGCAAACTTAATAAAATGGCAGAAGAAGGCACAGTGAGGAATTCTCAAGACAGCCCATTCCCTCAGACTTTCTGTCTCAACTTGTCCCAGTTGCCCACCTGCTGTGTCCCAGCTCGGGAATATGCACCAGCTTCCTATACCTGAGGAACTCCAGAAAAGGACCCGGCTAGCTCAGCCTTTCTTTACTTTCTTGCCGTGTGCAAGTTACAGCATAATGGCTCGTTCATAAAGCAGAGTCCTCACCTACATGCGTTACTCTCCTTGATAGGAGAAAGGCTATATCGTTCATGTATTAGATGCTAGCTATCTAAGATATTAGATAACTACTCAGGCTCCAAGTCTCTGATGGAGTCCCAGTGACTGGAAGAGGGGCTCAGGAAACCTTCCTTGACTGGCTTCTGGTGCTAAAGAAAATTTTTTCTGGAACCGAGGCCACGTAAACACACAAATGCCTTTGGGGCCCAGCAGGGAATAAATGAGAGAATAAGTGGAAGAAAGTATGACAAATGATCAAGTCCCTTCTCTGTCTACAAACATTCAAATTCAGTTGTTTGTTTGAACCACTGACCAGCCAAACCAAACACAGCTGTGGGCCGTGTTTGGTTGCCAGGTCAAGAGTTTGCAACGCCCTGCCCAAGTGGTCTTCTGGACAGGTGGAATATATTGTGTTCCTCCACATGATCCTGGGGACAGGTCAGACAAGCCCTGGATCTATCCCCAAGTCCAAGCTAGCACTACCCACTTGATGACTTCGGACAATTATCTTCCTCTCTGAACCTCAGTCTCCTCATTTGTAAAATGGAGATAATGCTTACGTCATAAACTCAGTGTGAGAGGATAAGAGGGTGCTCTGTATTGAGAGCACTTGCTACTGCGCCTGGCACCATTTAGAAGTGGCAGTGAACCCACCAGCCATGCTCACACATCAAGCCCTCAACACAAGGCAGCTCTGGGCATCTAGCAGGGTCATGTCCTCAGAGCCTCAGCTCTGAACTGTTCCTGGTTCTGTCCCGCTCTTCTCCCTCAGCTTCCTGTCCCTCCCAAGCCCCCACTCACTCCTGGGCCCCAACTGCAGATTTATCTTGTCTGGCTTGACTTTGGGGCGTCTTCCTGAAAGAAGGTTTGCATCGGTCCTCCAGGTCTCTCTAGAGGCACCTGAGCCACCCCTTCAACAGGTATCTGGGCTGGAATTAGTTGTGCCAACTCGAGTCTAGGTTCTGAGGTGCCCAGGCTACATCACCTCTAAGGGTAAAATTCGGTTCAATAACGTAATTAGACTTAGCTGGTTTGCAGTTTGATCCACCCTGATATTCAGCTGTGTTTGCTTTGTTTCGCCCCTCGCTGATTAACTTAAGAACTCTGTTTTGTTCCCATACCTCATTAATCCACTTAATCAACAGAATCCTAACCTGAAAAGGACAATTACTTAATCCTCAGGTTCCTGAATCCAATTTGCAACTCATTGCAGTTTTTACTGGTGATGCATAAAGCCCCAGGAAGTGGTGGCCAGTCTGAATTGGAGTCCAGGGATAACATTATCTTATAACAGACCAGACCCCAGGAAGTGATGGCATCCCTTGGACCCGCCTGCCTGACTCCCCCTTTCCTTTGTTCTTCATCTTCTTTCCTATAAAACCTTCTCACGGGTCTAGGAACAGGGAGATGGCTTTTGGACCTCTACCTGACTTGTGGTTCAGGGTGGTGCCTTCTCCATGTGCTGCTCTCTCCCAGTAAACAGCCTCTTCTCCCTGGATCGGACAGGTTGCGTCTATGGCAATAACAGGTTTTCAGAGGCCCAGCACCCACACCCAGTTCAAATGTCACCTCCTCTGTGAAGCCTTCCCTGACCCTCTTCCTCCCATTCGCTTCCTGAGCAGGAAAGCCTGGAAGCATGAGTCACTTCCTCTGCACTCTTATGTGTCCCTGCCCATTTCTTCTTGAGTTTTTATCCTACTGATAATGGGGAGCTCTCAGGCCAGTTCCATTTGGTAACCCCCCAAGCTCAAGCCTACGAAGCTTTTCCTTCTACCCCTTCGCTGCTCAGAGACTTAGGCCATTAAAAAGAAGGCTGTCTGTACAAGTTAATCGGAATGTGACTAAGAAAAGTCTGGAGGGCACACCTGGGCACCATTTTTGCTGATTAACAGAGGACAACACGCTGGTTGTTGATGAGAAGGTCAAATGCCAAAGAAAAGGACAATTCATATAGTCTACCAGCACAATCTGTGCTGCTCAGAGGTACAGAAAGGGCACAAGACACAGATGCCAGCCACGAAGGAACCCTCCCGGTTCTGATGTTGGACGACGTTGGCTGGAATGGAGACCAGGTGGTTCTACGAATACAGATGCCACACCGCTCTTGTCTACATGGTTCCCCTAGGTTAGGGCCTTTCATCTTGGGCCCCACGAGCCCCACTGACATCTCCCCTTCAGGGTGCCCACAAAGACTCTTCTAGTCTTGGAGGAGGAGGGGGAAGCTTTACCCTGCCTCACTTTGTCATTTCTAAACCTTTAGCCTCCTCAAATTCAGCCTTTCGACAAAACACTCAAAACCTTGTACTCTAATTCCTCTATCATCCCTTGGAGGCACAGACGCAACACCATCTGGTTATCTGGGGGGAAAAAATGGGTCACAAAGCAACAAGAAACATGAGTGGGTGCTTGGGGGGAAATAGCAGTTAAGAGTTCAGAGATCTTCTACCGTATTACACTGTCTTCTAATTGTTTAGTCTCATCTCCCTCGTGGGACTGAGGGCTCCTCGCAGGCTTGAACTGTGCATTATCGTTTTTGCATTCAAGGCCTGCATTGGGCCACGTTTTGGGTAAATATTTATTGAAGAATCGCCATACATGTGTAGGAGAATTCGTTGAAAAATGGTCATGTCTTCCATTTGTGAGCACTTGACAGATTTGTCTCCGTTATTTTGCTTGATCCTTAAAACAATGTAATTTAGGAAGGACAGGAAGCGTTTTCTTTTTTACTTTATGGAGACCAGGAAATCAGGGGACTCGCCTAGGATTCCACCGCTGGCTAAAAGCAGGGCTGAGACCAAGACCAGACTCTGCTGGCTTCAAGGCTCCTGATCCTGCCCTTAGGACGGAGGGCAGGAAAGGAACAGAGAAAGGACGCCATTGTCGGAAGCCTGGGTCCCCTGTCAGCAGGCTCAGCTGTCCTTGGAAGTAACGTTCCTTATTGCAGGGACTTTCCTATCGAAGCCTGGAGTTGGAGAATAATCTGGAAAAGGATGCTAATGCTGGGCAGTGTGTGACTTGGTCACAGTGGCTAATAGGAGCCTTCACTACTTTAGCATGAAGCAGTAGTTCTCTGCCTTTTGGGTCCCGTTTACATTCTTGAAAATTATTGAGGACCCAAAAGAGCTTTTGTTTATATGGGTTGTGCCTATCGATCTTTGCAACAATCCAGATTAAAGCAGGAATTTTTTTTAATGTTTATTTAAAAAATAAAGATTTAGTGCAAACATCATTTTACATTTTTACATCTTGACAGTAAAAGATGTTTGTTGTTGGTTTTTTGTTTTTTTTTAATTGGGGAATTGGGGGGATGGGAACAGACAAGTCGCTGTCATTTTTTTTGTTCTTCAGTCTAGTTGTGGAGGACGTTGCTTCACTGGCCCAAGTTGGCACCATCATTGCGCTCTTCCCGGGTGAGGCAGAGGGCAGTGTCACTGGCCCTCATATGTGGGATCCGAACTGGGGCCCTCTGGCGTCCCAAGCCAGTTCTTAACCATTGCGCCACTCTGCCAGCCCTGTTGTTGGTTTTTTGTTTTTAATTTGTCTCCAATAAGCAACATCATCTGCCCATCCTCACATGGAAAGTGGGTCCCAAGTGAAAGGGACCAGCACCCACTTTGCGAGCTGAAGGCAGGGATTTGGGGGGTCTTTAAGCTCAGACTCACCCACACACTGGGTGTGAGCTATATTTCGAGGGCCCACACCCCCATCCAGGGTAGATTTCATCTACTTGGCCACAAGCCCCTGAGAGAACTAGAGTGTGTGTGGAGAGGGGCGTCCTGGGACACTGTTCTGCGACAGAAGTTTGGAGGCGTCCCTGGCCCTCTAGGAGCAGTTGGAGATTAGGGAGGTTGATCCTTGCGGATAGGAGATGTTACTGATGTGCCAGGGTCGGGGGCTGAGACCCTCGTTTAGGAAGGGAGTGGCTAAGAGACTGAAGAAACTTTCTGAGCTCCCTAGACAAGAGCTGCAAGTCAGAGGATCCAGAGCTGGTTGGGACTCAGCTAGCCATTATGTTGTCTGGCTTAATGGAAGACGGCTGCCTTCTCTGAGCTGTCTCGGCATTCAGTCTCCCCCAACATGTTTTTTTTTTTTTTTAGTTGAAGTCTAGATAGAATGTCCAGCCTCTCACAGTTAGGCAGTAGGGAGAGTTGTATTTTAATAGACTCTTCAGATAATCGTGGATATTCTTCTTTGGTACACAAGTAGAAGTTTCCTCTAGATTAATCCCATTATGGGAGGAGGGGGCCCATCTGCGCTACTGGGGCTATCCCTGCAGTTGGGGGAGGGGAGGCCACTGGAGCCCGGGGGGGCTGTTGGAGACGCTCCCCCGACCCCAGCTAAGTCTCTCTACGAGTGGCCCTTGACGCCCCGCACGCCCGGGAAAAGGAGGGGGTGCAGTGGGAGAATCGGCAGGGTCCAGCTCCACCCTCCCGGGTCCTGGGAAGCAGAGCACCCTCCGCAATGGTGCGTTACAAAGCGGGGATGGACCCTGGGGGAGGGGCAGGAGAAGGGGTGCCCCCGGCCCCGCCCTGTTGCTCACTGAGAGGTTTCCTGCGCTGGGAGCCGGGCTGTGGGCTTTCTGGCGGTGGCGGCCGCAGCTACCAGGGCCAGAGCTGGGAGTCGGCAGGCCTGGGGCGGGGACGGCGCTCCAGTCCGAGCTGAACACTGTGTGGGGTCCCCAGTTACCGCACCTCTGGGGCCATGTCCTCGCGGACACCACCCGGCCACAGGACTGAGGTTGAAAAAGCAGCACAAAACCAATCAAATGGAAGTAACAGGAAACATACTATGCTGCTGCTGCTGCTGCTGCTGACAGCAGTGGATTAACTCAACAAAGAGTGGAAAAACTGATGACCAGCAATTTCCTGTTATAGAGACTGAACATTCTGATAGTCTCAGAATAAAAATGAAAAAATTGAAGAAATATATTGAGTTAAAAGAGCCTCTGGAATATAGTTTGGATCAATAAAAGAAGAAAAGTGATGAATTAGAAAAAGGGACTACCAGGTTTAAGTAACTTAAAAATTACAAGAAGGAAGTTAAATTAATATGAAAATGGAGAGCTTAGTCTCCCTGGAGATTTAAAACCCCATCAAATTGAAATGGACATCCAGATAAATCGGTTAAAACAGAAGATTGATGATCTTACAGCAAAACCTCTACATCTGGTTGAAAAAAAAATCAGTTTCCTCCATAGGAGTCATCATCTATAAAAGGAATTTAAAAGAGATGTGAAAAACTGGAAAATAAAAAAAAGAAGTTGAAACAAGAATTAGTAAGCCTCAGGTTATATGCAAACAAATATGGTAGAATACAGTGCAGTAGAGCACTATAAATGGGAGATCAAAGAAAGAGCATGACAGAATATGTCTCAGGAGGCATCCCGGGGATGGCCAACAGAGAACTCAACCTGGAGCAGCTGTGACTGGGTCCAAGAGCAAGACAGATGTAGGAAAGCGAAAGTAATTTATTGAAAATGAAAGTACACACCCCTGCAAGTGTGCGTGAACTCAGAGAACAAGACCCCCCCCCCCCCAGGAAGTCGTGATCAGGGATATTAATCCCTCCGGGGCAGGAATTGGTGACATCCCACTGTCTTGGTTCATTCATCTCCTCTCTCCTGGGCAGGACCCTCCGTTTCCTGATTTTTCTTCCTTATTTGGCTTCCCGGAACTGTCATGCTGTCAGATGCATGGTGTAAGTCAGTGACCGCAATGCAAATGAGATTATAATGACATAACAGTTAGCTAAAGGTAAGGTCCTGGTCGTAGAGGTCAGCCTAGCTGGATGAAACTGGTTCTGTTTTCCTCCAGCTGCAGGTACTGGACACAGTCACTTGTTACTTGTGTAACCAGTGAGGCACCTTACATCGTACCCTCAAGGGGGTTGTCAATGTCCCTAGGTTATCTTTTCTGCCTCAGATAGAGTGGACACATTAAAAGAAGTCGATCTATTTGTACAGGAACAAGCAGCATCTCAAAAAAAAAACTTAAGAGCAGTTAAGAGAGAATAATAATGCTTCAATTAGAAGCTAAATGGAGCTCAGAATTAACAAGCTGGAATGTGAAGTCTCCAAAACGAACACTTCTGAATATTCTACTAAAGTAGAATTGGAAGAATATAAGCAACCCTACCTAGAGGAATTAACAGTTATCCCATCCTTAGCAAATAAACTATACGACGCTAATGAAAGGCTAGCAGAAATCAGTACCAAACTGTATTGGCATAGAATTAACCCCTGGTCGTTTGCAGTACGTGAAAAGAATTCACGAGACTCTACAAAGTGGGAGAGCGAGAAAGCTTTATTGCAAGTCAGGCAGTGAGAGAGAGAAAGTTGTTTGGAACTGTCAGAAGGAGTTTTGCCAGGGCAGTCTGAGAGAGAGAGCTGTGACGGGTTTCTGTTTAGCTCAAGTTTTATACTTTTCTAAGCAGGATGTAGGGTGCTTGTCAGCTTGTAGGGGGGCTGCTGTTAAAATTGTCTTCTCCTGGGAACTGTCCTGCTCCCATCTATGATGGGTGTTTGTTAGTGTGCAGGGGGTTGCCATGGCGATTGGGAACTGTTCTGTTCCCACCTATGATGGATATAAGGTGCTTGTCAGCCTGCAGGTGCAGTGCTAGGCAGGGCAGTCAGAGCCAAGCGGTTCATGTTTAAGCTCGTTTCTGCCTGCTCACAAGCTCGCTCCTGTCCACTCGTTGCCTGTCCCATCCTGCCAGCTCAAAAGCCTGCTCCTGTTAACTCTTTGTCTCATCACAAACTTCTTATGACCGAACAACAACACACTTCTGAGCACTCCTGTTACCAGGCCAGTCATGGAGCCACCTTGTGTTGGAAGTCTTAATAATAGTTTACTACTCAATGAAAATGTTGCTGCAAGAAAAAACTTGGTGATGCTGACCAAGACCCCATAATAACATGGAGACTTACTTGATCAAGGACTGCCCTCTATTTGGCCTGTGCCAGTGGCTATCCAGGAGTGGTAACTCTTCTAGCAGACAGAAATGCCTAATAAAGCTCTGTGACAAAACAGGACAGCTCTCATGAAGGCCATCCAGTGCCAGGAAGAGGACTGTGCAACTATTTTGTTAGAACGTGCTGCTGGTCCAAACAGGATGGACATTGATGGCAATGTCCACTACGCAGCCATTGCTCAGAACACAGCGATAGCAGTGAAGCTGCCGTTCCACAGGGCACATATGGGAGCAACCAACAAGTATGATTTCATACCACTTTTACTTGCTGTACGTGAAAATAAACAGCAAATGATGGCATCTCTAGTAAAGAAGAATGCAAACATATATGCAGTAGACAAGTGTAAAGGACAGCCCTCATGCTAGATGAATCCTCAGACACAGTCAGGCTATTTCTTCAGCAAGTTGTTTGTATCTTTTCTCAAGATTACTATGAATGGACTGCAAAAGAATATGCTTTTTTTTAGGGGTTTTCAGTTCAACCACAAACTGATTTCTGATTACAAACAAGAAAAGAAATGTAAACAGTCTTCTGAGACTAGCGATCTAGGTAGAGAGCTATAGGAATCTCTAAGACATGTATCAAGAAAAACAAATTCAGTGACAGGTAATCTGCAAAATCACCTTTTGACTATAATCATGTATAAAAAACATCAACCCAAATAAGAAAATTTCATATACTGCAAAAAAAATTACTTGCAACATGAAATCTGAAAACATATCAATGAAATGTTCATACTCTGTCATGAAAACCCATTGATTGATATTCCACTTTGAATGGCCCTTTGACCCATGCTGATTTGTACCATCTCACACCGGTCCCTTGAAAACTACTAGTTTGCTGAGTTATGCAGCTCCTCACAGTTTCATTTAAATGCAATTCTTCATGCAATATCAAAACCCACATTTATTAATGTTACCACTGACATCATTGGAAAAGTCTTTAAGTGTTAGAAAACTCAAGCTCAGAGCGGAAAATGAATTTTTTCCCAAAATTCTAATTTTCACTCAAAAGCTCCAATTTTATCATTAGCAGTAAATATTGTCAGTTGCTTTCTTTAAGTGACAGGCTCACTTTGCTCATTTGTTAGGAAAATGTCTTCCAGATACCTAGGTCTGAATAACTAGTTTGTTAGTCATTCTCTCAAGTAAAAATTGTATTCCATGGTGGGGAAGGATAGCTCAGCCTGCAACTCAAATAACTGCAGCACTGCTAGACCTCAAGACAACCATCTTATTTTGGTTTGCAGAAGCAAAGCTTTTTGTGTTCCCATTTAATTACACATTAGTGTGAAACTGGATATCCCCCCCCGCCCCCCATCAGTGCTTGAGGGTGAAGAATTCAATGACAACCATTCCAAGTTGGTACCATTGCCTTAATGCAGTCTATCAGCAGTTGACATTAGTTAAAATGTCAACACAGCAAAAAGGTAACTACTGTCTTAGTATCGTTAGGGAAATAGCTTTGACCTTGAAGACCTTCTGAAAAGGTCTTCAGGATCCTTGGCGGGGGGGTCCATGGACCATCCTTGGAGAACCACTGATCTCAAGCAATAACTAATGGTGAAAATTCAAGTTAGCTGGTAGGTAGAAGAGAATAACCATTACTCTGGGTATCAGATTTGTGTTTAGTCCCAGCCCTTCTCTGGGCCACAGTTGTGTCTTCTATAAAAGGAGATAATAACAACCTGTCTTTACAGAGTGGTTATAAGTAAGTCATGATGACACATTGAAAGCCCACTGTTGTGGTGTGGTTGAACAAGAAGCAGCAGACGATTCTTCCCAAGCCTACGAGTACCCTTGGGGAAGGGAAGCCTAGGCCTTTGGTCAAACTGCCAAGATGAGCATGTGCTGTGCCCATGTAACTGGAGCCAGAAAGAAAAGAAGTTTCTATCCCCACAGTGTCCCCTCTAGTGGGTAGAAAGTGCCTTGCCGCTTCCCTCACCTACCCTCGAATCTCAAGTGGACCCTCAGTTCTGGCCAGCATCCCTACATTTCTTTAGTCAGTTTACTCTTCAGCTTTCCAAGACAACCACTGTGGGCTCTAGGAAAAAGCCAAGAGCTCTTATACTTAACCCCAAAAGCAAAATCCATAAGAGAAAAAACTGATCAATTGGATCTCATCAAAAGTAAAAGCCTTTGGGGCAGCCAGGTGGCTCAGTTGGTTAGAGTGCATGCTCTGAACAACAAGGTTGCTGGTTCGATTCCCACATGGGCCAGTGACCTGCGCCCTCCGCAACTAGATTGAAGACAATGACTTGAGCTGAGCTGCCAGTGGGCAGCCACGTGGCTCAGTTGGTTAGAGTGCGTGCTCTTTAACAAGGTTGCTGGTTCAATGCCCGCATGGGATGGTGGGCTGCGCACCCCACAACTAGATTGAGACAGCGACTGGACTTGGAGCTGAGCTGCGCCCTCCACAACTAGATTGAAGGACAGCGATTTGACTTGGAGCTGATGGGTCCTGGAAAAAACACACTGTTACTCAATTAAAAAAAATTAAAAGCCTTTGCTCTATGAAAGACCTTATTAGAATGAAAAAGCTGTGCACCAGGACAAAATATTTGCAAGTCACATATTGGACAAAAGACTTGTGTCTAGAGTATATAAAGGACTCTCAAAAGCGAACAATATATAGATGGTAAATGAGAATGTGAAAAAATATTCAACATTGTTACCACAAGTAAAATGTGAATTAAAACTGTAATGATCTATCTTGGTTGTGATATTGTACTATAGGTAAGCAAGACGTTACACTTGGGGTGAAATGGGGAAGGGATACACAAGGATCTCTCTGTCTTATTTCTTATAACTACTTATGAATCTGCAAGTATCTTGTGGGGGGGAAAGGCATAGTTTAAAAATAAATAGGTGGTGCCACAGCCCTGTTCCAAACCTCCAAGATTTTCCCATCATGCTTAGAATAAGTCCAAACTACTTATCACATCTGACAAGTCCTCCAGGATCTCACCTCTGCTTCCAATTTCATCTCCTGCCACTGTCTTCCTCGCTCACTCTTCTAAGAACCCTGGCTTTCTTGGGGTTCCTTGAATACCCAAGCTTGTTCCTACATCAGGGCCTTTCCATTGGAAGTTTCCTCAGCTGGGAACCTCTTTCCTCAGATCTTTGAATGATGTTCCCTCAATGCTCTGGTCTTGATCAAACACCATGTTGTGGAAAGGCCCTCTCTTGACCACTCTATCCAAAATAGCACCCACACTCTCTCTTGCCATGCTCTCTCTCACACTTGACTCTGACAATGTATTATATATGTATTTGCTTATTTGTATGTTGTCTGTCGCCCTGACTAGACTCTAGGCTCCATGTGGGTAGGGTTCTTGCCTCTTCTGTTCATCACTGCATCCCAACATGTACGGCACATGGCAGGTGCTCAATAAATCTTGTTGAATGAATGAATGAATGAAAAAATGGGAAGTTGACGTAGGCAACTAATTGCTCTGCCACACGTTACTCTGTACTAAGTTCTCCTTACATCCCTTACAAAGCAAATCTGCTTGGGCATGGGAAAATAATTCCATAAATAGAAACACATAGGTTTGAGTCCCACCCCTGACACTAGACTGGCCGTGTGAATTTGAGCAGATCACATCATTTTTTCTGAGTCACTATTTCATCAGCTGAAATACAGATTGCCCTAAGGAACCTGGGGATAATAAGATATCAATGTGTCCCCCCCCCACCAAACCGGTTCCCCCTGATTCTCATCTCAGCACATCCACCCACACACCCCAGCCAGGAACTTGGATGAATCAGCCTGTGCTTTCCTTCTTCGCTGCCCCCACAGCCAGGCAGTGGCCAAGTCTTAACTAGTCTATTTGTAATCCTCTCCCATGTGTCTCTTCCACCTCTCCTCTATTCACCATCTCTTGCCTAAACCACTGCAATATCCTCCCTCACGGGTCTTTCTCAGTCATCATCAGTACCATGGAATAATTTTTCTACTACGCAAATATGATACATCAGTACCTTACCTAAAACCTTAAATTGTTCCCCATTGCTTTCCAGATAAAGAGTAAATTCTTTACTTTGACACTGATCTGGTCCCTGCTTGTCTCTTATCCCATTGCTCATCCCTGCCCAATCATTTCTGTAAGCTTCAGCCACATGCTGAAACCAACAGTTCTCAGCAATCTCTCCCTGACTTTGCATGTGTTGTTCCGTCTGTCTGCACGGCCTTCCATGCTGCCTGCTACCTACAAGACTGTCAGGGTTCAGCTCAGCATCACCTAAGTGACATCCCTGACTTACCAGTCTATTCAGCGCTCCTCTACCTTCATGATAACCCATGCCTAACTCTGTCACAGCACAGGGCTTAGCACCTAATAGGCACTTAATAAATGTTTATGGAATGAATGATTTGTGTTAGACATTAATAAGAATTCCAAACCTGTAAATCCTTGTACAAGCTGTAATGAGTGTTAAGGGATTTTTTTTTTCCTCTAGCACTAATTTAAAATAGTTGTTTGTAACCTTCTAGAGATAATCTGGCTTTGGCCTTGCCCAAGGGGTAAAGGAGTGGACAAGATGACCTCAGAATCACCCATCTTTGCATCTCTGCCAGCTCAGTGTGTGATCTTGGTTAATGATGATGGATTCAAGGCGACATGGGTTCGAATCCCAGCTCTGCCACCTGGTAGCTGAATGACCTTGAGTCTTAACCTTAACGAGGAATATAACAGGACTTCCGCAAAGCGTTGTCGTGAGGATTCAATGAAACCATGTAGAAAAAAACCACCTAGAATGGTGCTTGGCACATAGTAAACATCCAGTAAGTATTATTATATCTCCATCTAGTGGTCTTGGCACAAGAAGTGAAAAAAAAAAAAAAGTGATGAGGTGCAAGAGGCACCAGGGGAGTGAAAATGAATGAGGAGGAGCAGGCAGTGTGAGTTTGCTAGGAATAACTTTAGCTCCTTCACTGCAAAAGCAAATGAAATGACATAGGAGACAGAGAGGGAAGTGGGCTGGAAGTCATTTGTGGGAGTGGCCGTCACTGTTTACAAACAACTACAATGACAGCCAAGGGTTTGGGGACTAGGTGGATATTCCCAGCCTGCCGGTAAATCCGTAGACAACAAGGTCTTCTTTAGAGTTAGAGAAAGTAGAGGTTTTTTCATCTGTAAAATGGGGATAAACTACCTAGTTCAAAATATTTGGGGATATTGAGCTAAAGATGACAAGTGTTCCGTACAAAATAGACGATCTAAATTGCAATTACCTCCCTTTTATCTAACTTGCTCAATTTTCTTTTATTCTTAGCACTGATGACCTAATATTTTGTAGAATTTGTTTGAGATCTGGGCTTTTTTCTAGTGTCTTAGCTGTCACCGTAATCTCAGCACCCAGCATGTTGAATACGTGAACAAATAAATTCTATTCATTTAATCTCTCCATCAGAATGTGAACTCAAGAATCGTGGCATCTGTAGACCAGGAATTTGGGAGAGGCTCAGCAGTTCTGGATCAGGGTCTCTCAAGGTTACACCTCAGTTATTAGTGGCTATCATCACCTGAAGACTTGACAGAGCCTGGAGGACCTATTTCCAAGGTAGCTTGCTCACAAAGCTGACAGGTGCTGCCAAGTTGGCTCCTCTCCCCATGGACATTTGTCAGGGCTGCATTGATTGTCTTCCTGACATGGCAGCTGGCTTCCCCTACAGCAAGCAATCCAAGACACCATAAAGAAAGCCGAAAATGCCTTTATGATCAAGTCTTATGCTACAGGGCATCAGAGTCACATATCATCACTTCTGCCATATTCCATCAGTGATACAGGCCAATCCTGACTTAGGTACAAGGAAACCATATAAGGGTATGAATGCCAGGAGCTGAGTGGGAGCCATCTTGGAGGTTGGCTAGCACAGGACACTTTATTTATTGATGTAACACCAGTGCCTGGCACATGATTGGCATTCGAAAAGCGTTTGTTGAATCCATGGATGAACATCTATGTTACTCTGCTGGGCATAGAAAGGAGCTCAGGCCCTGCCTTCAAGAGGGTGTCACTCTAGTGGAAGAGACAGACACATAAGGAGACATTTATAATTCTGTGTCCAAAAATTCCAGAGAGGTGCATTCTGTCTGCTGGAGGAGGATATCAGCGGGGAGTTCCTAAAATGGGTGACATGTGGGCTGAGCTCTGAAGGGTGAGTTGAAGTAGCCAGAGGAGGAATGAAAGCAAGGAAGTCCCAAGGGTTAAAGAGAAACCAAAATGTCATCACTTGCACAAGTCCATCATACAAAACCTAGACTTAAAACCTGACCTAACTATAAAATTCCTGGCAGTCTGATATGTCCTAGCATAAAAGGTTGTCTGTCCTCAAAATTGAGGCTCATGCTAAAAGGGCTGAGCCTGAGGGTCAGGAAAATGACTGAGTTGACGTTCATGCAAAGTCAGTGGCAACAGAATCTGTAACAATCTGGCACATTGGTAACGACAGGATGAAGTCCATTCTGCTTCCACAAAAGTGACCCTCCATTGCCATGTATCTTCTCTCCTGATATCCTTGTAACATGGCAACAGTCTGCTCTTGAATCAGAGAAATTAAGAGGGGTAGACAATGGCTGGAAATTAAATTAATAATTGGGGCTATGGGAAACCCAAGATGGCCGCTTGGCTCTTACAGGCTCCCTGGCAGATCCCGTTTTTTTATTTTATTTTGCATTCCTTCCTTCACCATAGTGCATAAAAACAATTTTTGTCCCCAGAGGCTTCAGACCGCCTCCCTGGAACCCTTTGTGCACCTGCTACTGGACTTCATTCAACTGACACTTAGTAGGTAGGGATTATCAAAATATTCTTGTTGCTGTGTATATGTTTTTTGGATGGTTTGAAACGTTCCCTGGCCACAACGTTGATGCCCTCACAGCAGCAAAGAAACTGTTAGAAGATGTGTTTTCACTCCACACGACTTAGTCACAATTAGACAAATGGTCTGTGGGTATACAACCTCTGCTGCTCCCTTGTTGTCTCATGCTAGTATGATCAGCTACTATAGTCATTAATATCTTATGATCAAGCCTACCAATGACAGGTTAAGGGTGCTTTCTCAGACCCCCATTCGAGGGATCCTTTTGGTCCCAGTCTAGAGGTTGATGTATTCTGGAAACGTCATCAGAGGATGACAGTTCTCGAGCCGCGTTGAAAGGGACCTCACCAAATACCCCTGGCCATGACACTGCCGCGAAACTGGAAGGCACCAAGCTTCGGATGCACGTCTCACAGCTAATGAAGGCTCCACCTGACATCTGGTCCTATACAAGCGAAGCAGACCTTCAAATCCAATTAAAGAGTAGTAGCTGACATCAATGCAAACTGCTGCTGCCCAAGACACCCCATCAAGCCTTCCTATGTCAGCTAAACATGAAACCCTTCTTTTCTTCTTTTCCTTTCTCATATGGTCCAGGCCATGGCTAAGGTGGGTAACCTCCGGAATTTAGAACATTTGTGCGGGTGTGTGTGATACAATTTAGTGTTTATCTTATGGCAGGTACACTTGAATTTCAGAATTTTAAAACATATAAAAAGTGGTCAGGGACCAACCTTTTTATCAACAGGCTAGGAGAAAACCTAACTAACCCCTGGCTTGAACGAGTCATTGTGCCCCGAAAGGATTTGTCTTTGGGGTGGTAATCATTCTACTTGGGCCTATGACTGCCTAGGATTGTGGGTGCACAGTGGGGCGATGCCTCTTGGGTTATCTAACTGTGTCCCTAACGGCTCGAGAAGGGGCCTACCAGGAGGCATTCATGATTCAGGAATTGCTTCCTTGGGCAGGACCATGTTTTCCTGGCTAGGAATAGACACCGATGGGAGTAAACACGAGCAGAAACTCCTTCTCAACTCTTAAGAGACGTTTCTATTACTCAGCCATTAGCTACCCAGAAAAGATCCTTAGACGCTCCAGCCAAAGTTGTTCTTGATAATAGAATAGCCCCTGGTTATCTTTAGCTGAGCAAGGAATTGTCGTGCTGCAGCCGGCTGACACCCCAGCTGCTGTGCCTCAATCAACATTTCTGGAGAAGTGAAGCTCAATTATACAAGATTATTGAGGAAGCCATTGGGCTTAAAAGGATGACTCCTTCCATGGGGTCTTGCTTTGATTGATTTGGGTCTTGGAGGCTTTGCACTCCAAATATTGGGAATTATCCTGCTTATAGTTATCCTAGTAATCTCCCTGGAGCTGTATTCTCGCAAAAGGTTTAAATGAATGTTTGCAGCTGCTAACTGCCAAGCAAATGATCTCCCTAAGACCGGAATGTCAAAAACTGAAGAGGATCATATATTTAGGGTTAGGAACCTGGAACTGTGACCTGTGACTGTCACAGAGATTAAACAAAAATGTCCTGCCTCACCAAGGATCAACAGAGCTGTAGTTAGTAGCTGAGTGAAGCTAATGCATTAATTTTGGGTCACATCTTGCAATTAAGCTGAGAGTCCAATCAAAAGAGGGGAATTTTAAAAAGTAAACCACGGCTCAAAATGGCATAACTTATGCTCAAGTCCATGATACCAAACCTAGACTTAATACCTGACCTATTGCAGTTTCCACCCTCACCAGAAATGTAATCATAATCAACCAGCCTGGGATTTTCTGGTCAACACCGATGAGATCATCTGTCCCTGTGGACCACTCTCCCCCACCCCCCATGAGGAGAGGCAAGTTGCATGATAAAAACCCTTGCCATTCCCTCCCCACACCCCAAAAGATGCTCTGGCCTGAACACAATCATTGCTTTGCTAATAACTCCCCTGACCCACCCTTCTTCCTATAAAAACTTTCCTTTCTGTCTACCCCTTGGAGAGCCCTCTAGTTGCTAGATGGGATATTGCCTGATCCATGAATTACCAAATACATTTGAAGACCAATTTGACCTTCAAATTTATTCAGTTGAGTTTTGTTCTTTAACACAACTTAAGGGGAACAGCTTATGCAAAGATCCAAAGGGAGAAAGGGAGATATGAGCAAAGGGAAGACAGTTCTGTATCGTCAGATTCATGTTTATTTTCCTTTTATATACATTAGACTTCCATGAGAGCCTCTGCCTAAGTAATAATATCATATATTATAATAACATATCATATAGAGTAATATAATAAATAGTATGTTAATAATAATGAGGGAAGTAATGAAAACAAATACCCAGGTGATATGTTGCTGAATTTTATTATCTCACCATTGTTTCTATTCAACACGTGTTGAGCACCTACCAAGATCCAGGCTCTATGCTAAGTGCTGGGAGTACAGAGATTAATAACAATTTGCCCTTTGTCACCTAAGGGTATGAGGCGGTGGGGCGAAGGCGCAGACACAAATTACCGCGGTGGGAATCCGGGTAGTGCTCAATTCCTTGAGAGAGGCACACAGCGAGGGCTCAGAGGGCCAGCGGAGGGCGCTCTTGTAGCCATTTGGAAGAAGAACCGCTATACACTGGAGCCTAAAAAAATCTGAGACCAATTTAACCCCTTGTCAACAAAGACGGTTCTTTGCACAGACCGACTCAGCCCCTTTTCTACACCCCGCCTGCCTGTCTTCATGGATCGCCCTCCGGAGTTCTGCCCTGATCACCTGGGAGCTCAGGGGAGCGGTGGCCTGAGGGGGTGGGGTGGCAGGGGGAGTTGATGTGGGGGCCTGGACAGCCCTCCAGCCTGCTGGGGGTCCCTCGGCCATGTCAGGCGTCAGCTGGAGGGCTGGAGAAGCGCAGGTAGCCGCAACCCCCAAACCCCAGCTCCCGGACGGTTTGGGCTTAAATTATTACTTGATATTAGATCTTCTCCATGGGCTTCTTCTACATCCTTAGTCCTAAGGAAATGAAAACCCTTCTTTAACGCTCCCCTGGAACCCATTGCCAAGTGCTTGGAGTGGAGGAGCAAGTAATTGCTCTGTTTTAAAACAGAAGGTTGCTGAAGCTGGGAGGCAGTAATAGACCTGCCCAAGCAGTGAGTTAAGGGGTGAGGCAGGGCTTCTGATCCCCAAAGGCGGGATAAGGGGAGTTCAGAGTTGGCCTGGGCACAGAGTCCCAAAGGCAGAGCCTGAGCAGGGGCTTGGATGGACTTCTGTCCCACCAGGAAGAGCAGGCTGAAGATGCAGGGCCTTAGAGGCGGTCACACCAGAGCCCAGTCCCCCGTCGTGTGAGGTCCGTGGCACCATGGATTGGCTCTAGTCTCACCAAGTCGCTGCGGGGAATTGGAGGAAGTTAGAGCCCAAAGGACAGCGGCCAGCTCTCCACACCTTTCCTGAGCTCTCTGCTGTGCCAGGAAGCCGCTCCCCAGACTTGGAGGGCCTCCCTTTTACCCAGGCCATGCCACAGCCCAAGGGCAGCAGTCAGCCACCAGTGTACAGTTCTTCACACTAAGGGACAGGAACTTCATGCCCGGTCATTATTGTCCACGCCACTGAGACAGTGAGAAACAGCTTCCCCAGCTGGCGTAAATTAGGCCACAGCCATAATATCCGCAGTAATAATACCCATAGGGCACAACCACATCGACGGGAATCAGAGTCCTGCCCTCCCCCGTGGTGACAAACAAGGTCATACAGGTAGGTCCATGCACAGCAAAGGCCAAGGGAGAAAGAGGTCAGTTCTCCAAGGGGCTGAGGGGGACGCAGCCTGGAAAGGCTTCGAGGAGGAGGCAATCTTTAAATTGAACATTTGGAAACGTGTCTGCCAGACAGACTGGATGGGGAAGACATCTTGGGGAAAGAAACAATGTGAACAAAGACAGAGCAGCATGATGCATGAGCATCTATGAGCATCTGTAGGTGGCTCCACGAGGCTGGGGCCTCGGGTGCCAGGACGGAGGGCAGAGAGGCAGAGCCTCGGTCACAAAGGACCCTGTGACCAAGCTGAAAGTGTGCATTTTGCCTTTCAGGTCAAGATTTGGAGAATCATCAAAAGGAGTAAGCACTGGAACAGACATTCCCTTTTCATAGCTGTGTGATCCCAGGCAAGATACTTAACCTCTCTGTGCCTCAGTTTCCATATCTGTGAAATGGGGATAATGAGAGTATCTTCTTCATAGGGTTTTTCAGGGACATTTTAAAAGAGATTAAAACGTGAAGAGCTTTAGGGAATGACACAGTGCTGGCTGACATTGATGAGTTTGAGAATGCCAGCTACCCAGGAGGGAACAGTGGGGGTACACATGGTATGCTGCAGCTGGGGGAAGGTCATCCAGGGCCTACAGCCAAGAAACAGCAGCACAAAGCTGGCAGCTAAGGCCACCAGAGAAGACAAGATGGCTCAGAGACCCTGTTTAGCCTCGGAGAGAGCCTTGTTGAAATATTTGAGGGGGTGTGCTGAGACCTCCCCTCACCCACAAGCAGTACAGGAAATAGAGACCCTCGAAGTTCTTGGCTGCTTTGGTGATTATGAATACTGGGTCTTCTGTAAATTAAACCTTATTTCTCATGCCCTAGAAGTGCTTGGAAATAGAAGTGAATACTGAACTCTTCATTTGGCCTATTTTCTCAGATCTTTATCTCTTGGGTAATAGGACCCCTGGAACATTTGACACTTGAAGCAGGACATTACCCTGTTTCATGGTTTTCACCCTGTGCTTTTCATGACCAAAGTCTTCAGAGAAGTGCTTCCCCACTCTGCTGAGCCAGAGCCCACCTGCCTTTCTAGACCTGACACAAATGCCACCACCTCTATCCGCTCTTTCTCCCCCACCCAGGGCAGCAACACGGAAATAGTTCTGAATCACCTTCCACAGCAATAGCAATGAGATGTGTTTTACCAAAAAAAAAAAAAAAAGAAAAAGAAATCACATCTCTTGACTCTGCTTGCACATTAGAATTGCCTGTGGGATTTTAAAAATATATGTATCCCACCTGTATCCTTCCCTGGAGCTATCAGCATCCTTGGGGGGAATTTGCTTCAAGACCAGGATGGAGAACCACCACTAACCAAGCAGCCTGGCCAATGGTCACTGGCAGGACGACAGCACCACAGACCCGGGTGGGAAAGAGCAGCTGCACCCTCCCGCCTCCCCCAGTCCCCAGTCCCCACAGAGAAGGCAGTGCCCTGGCCCCGGACCTCAGTGACAGTGGCCTGCTCTAGTTCAGTTTGCTAGGCCAGTATGAGCTCTCTGCATCTTTTCTAGAAAACAGAGGTCTGAAATTTTGTGGAAAGGGTTATGAGCTTTAGCCCCGGCTCCCTATCCCCAGGTCACCCCTCTGTGATAAAAAGCTCCTGGGAAGTTTTCTTCTGGGTAGAAAGTTTTCCCTTCAGTGATCTTGCCGGATGAGCCTCTGGCACAATTCTCTCTTCACTTTCTTCTGCCTTAAGTGACACTTTTCCTGTCCCATCCTCTTCACTATTGACATTTTGAGCAGGGTCGTTCTTTGCAGGGGAGGGTGTCCTGTGCATTGTAGGGCATTTAGCAGCAAATCTGGTCTCTACCCACTAGATGTCAGTAGTACCACCCCCGTGCAGTGGCACAGCCAAAAGCCTTTCAGACATTGCCAGATGCCCCTTGGGGCCGGGAATCGCCCCTGGCTTGCGAGTCAGTGCTCTAGAAGAACTCTCTGAAGGCAGGGTTCATACAGAGCTCAGCTCTTTGTTTCCTTTCCGTGCTTGGCACAGTGGCTAGCCCTTGGTAGGTGTTCACTTGGTGACGGTGAGATAAACTACCTTCTGAGCAACGGCTCGTGTGTCTAGATGTGGGGGGTAGAGAGCTTTGTGAGATGGCGATACATGATGTTTTTCTCTCTTCCTCCTCCCATTCAAGGTCCTGTGCTGCTCTGTCTCTGGAGGTACTTGTACCAGGCTCTTGTTTCCCAAAATCCATTGAGGTGAACAAGGTTACAGAACAAAAGGATTTTACTAGGGACTCAGAAGAGGTTTCCAGAGACTCGGACAAGGTGTAAGAGAAAGGTCAGTGGATCCCAGGAGTCTGCCAAGGCTGTGGCTGGAAATGGTGCTCTAGGAGTTGGTCCTGGGTGGAGGCCTGAAGGCTTGGCTGGCCTTGGGTCCCAAGTGTGGCATAGATATGGCAGAGACCCGCCGGATTGAGACATGTGAAGGACATCTGAGTGGATGCAGGACTGATGACTAACAGGACCCCCTGGAAACCTGGTCATTCTGTTAGAGCTCAGATCCCTATCACAAACTCTGGAGGACTCGGGGAAGAGAACCTCCAAGGATGACTGAGGCAGTGTGAAGTTGGAGACGAAATTAAGTTGATTTACTGAAAATAAAGAGATGCCAGTATTTCTGACACACCTGCCTTTCCAACTTGGGATTTGATCCCTAGTAAATACAAAGTGTAAAATTAATAATAGCTAATATTTATTGAGTGCTTAATATGTACCACAGACTCTTCTTTCAGCTTTGGGTAAATTGTCTCTTTTAATCTTCACACTATTTATATTAGTGGGTTCCATTGCAATCCCCAAGTTAGAGATAAGATATTAGAGACATCTTCCGGCTGGATGACTTGCTCAAGGTCTTAAGTCATCAAAGTGGTAGATGCACAATAATAACAATAGCAAACACATATCACACTGTGTCAGGCTACCTACAGTTCATGGGCTTTCCATGTGTTAATTCATTTAATCCTCACAACAAACTAATGAGGCAGTTATAACCACCACTATCATTAGTCAGGAGGGCCCCCAATCCCATGGAAGAAACCAGCTATGGGATTGGAAACCTTCAAAATTTGGCATTGTGGGTAATAGAATTATCTCCTGTATCAGCCTGTCTTCTCCACTGAAGGCAAGATTCTTAGTGCCTCACACAGCTTTGCATGGAGTAGTCACCTGTGTACTTCAGTTAACGACAGGTGGATATGGAAATCCTGCTTTCAGGCACACGCTACAGTGTTTCTATTAATAGTATGGCGGCTTTTGTATAACAAAGGAGGTAATCAACGTAAGTAAATATGCAATAAGTACATACACATACATGTTTTCTTATATTTTCAGAAACAATGGGAGGATAACCCCCAAACTAATGAAATCTGTTATCATAGAGGGACGGAGGAAGCAGGGTGGAGCTTTAGAATAGAAACGTCTTTGATAGTAAAGGTTATTCAATGTTATGTTTTATGTGATTAAAAAAATTAAATGAGGGCCGGCTGAGTGGCTCAGTTGGTTAAGAGCTCGCTCAAGAGTTTGAGCTCTGAGCAAGAGCGGTTCAAGTTCCGGCCCGAGCTGAGCAGCCGCTGAGCTGCCAACAGGTGGCGGGATGGCTCAGCTAAAAAAAATAAAATAAAAAATAATTAAATGAAAAAAAAACCTACCTGGCTGCATATTTTGATTTGGGAATGATGTAAATGTCCTAATAAATGTAAAAGAAAAATTAGATGCGTAAAAAGCAATCTCGAAAACCTGAAAACCACCGAGACAAGTGAACCTAACTATACACAAGTTGGTGGCATCGTCCTATAGCGACAAGAGGTGCTGCAAAAGACTTTAAATTCAGTATTTTGACTGTGTATTCTTACAGCAGTTTTCTCTAACCTGAGGCAATTTTGCTCCCCAGTTGACATTTGGCAAAGTCTGGGGACATTTTTCATTGTCACAACTGGAGGGTGACTATAGGCCTCCAAGTGGGGAGTGTGTAGAAGCTACATTGCCCAGAGGTGCTCCCACAATAAAGCATTATCTACCCCCAAATGGAGTGTCCAGGTTGAGAAACCCTGCCCTAAAGGAATCGAGTGTAAAGGCAAAAAACTAAAAGTTATCTTTTCAAGATCAAAATCTTGGTATCCTGCTAACAGTATTGGCAGGGCTCTTACTGTTATACGAAACGTTACTACTGTAAGATAGAGTGAATAAGTGATTGTGTTCATGCCATAGGAATTCAAGATTTTGAACGTGAGAGAGATACATGTAGAAAATCAGAGAGTGAGGTTAAGTTAAAATTTCCCAATCTTAAATGTTCCTATGTCTGGGGCTTCCTGTTTTTTTCCATTCTCCATGGGACATTTCATCGTCCAGGGCCTCGGAGTGGGCCCACAGCATAGTGGTCTCAGGGTATAGAAGAACATCTATCTACCGGCTGGCTTCCCAGAGGCAGAAAGCGAAGCCCAGGCCAGTCAAGGGCTGTGCCTGTAAGTGGCACTGTGTTCTATTAGCCAAAGCAGCCCCATGGCTTCCTGGCTTCAAGGGGGTGGAGAAAGCCGACTTCATCGCTTAATGGAGCAGCGGCAAGGTGGCAGGGCAGAAGAGGATGCAGGATGGGAGTTGCCGTGTGGCCAGCTTTGGAAAACACCGTCAGCCACAGTGAGGTGGGGCATGGTGACGTAGCTGGGCCCCGACTTCCCACCAGTGGCTGCAAACAGGGCTTCTGCCTCCAGGCACCTCAAGGAATAGGAAACGCCCAATCCACCTGATGTTAGCATACCACCACTTTCATATTCATCAAATCTTCCCAAAACCCTCTGAGTTAACTCTTCATTTCCAGACACAACTCTATTTGCCCCAAGGGCAGTGTGGTTGAGTGGGGACCTGAGAGTGGGACGCCAGAGCTCCCTCTGCCCTGAAGGACACAGCTTGGAAATCCCAGCTCAGAGGAGGACCGGGATTCACCCCTGATCTCAATCCTGACAGGGAGGGCTGCCTGCAGGGTGCTGAGGAGGGAGCCGCAGGGCCAGGAAGCCACCTCGCAAAATCACACAGCCACTGCACTGCTCCCAGCTTTCCGGCCCACACCTGCCTCTCAGGCATGCTGCCGGCGGGAGTGGGAAGATGCGACACAACGCTGGACAGCTGGAGCAAGATCAGGGGAAGGGCTCTGGGAAGGTGGGCGCAGGAAGAATGGTGGGTGGGGAGGGGCACCACTTCAAAGGAATGAAGGTTGACCGAGTGCTTTATCATCCTGACAGCGTCTCAAACATGTGGAGACCATCTTCCTTGTCAGTGCAGCGCTCATGCTCAGCAAGTTCCAGGGATGGGTATGTGGGTGAAGGCGAGAGCCAGTTGGAGAACGTGGGGTCGTGTGGGGGACTGAAGGGTCTGTGGACAGAGAGGAGTGGGGTACAGGCCAGCACGTGCCCTGGCTTGCCTCTGCCCTCCCCCAGCCTCCCTCCAGGGGCCACCCTGTTTGTTTTCCGCCAAGCCCAGCACCTCTGTCTTAGGTCAGTCTCACCCCACACTCAGAGGCTCGCAAGGCTCCAGGTCAGGGGAAGGACACCAGCATGAGAGACTCTTGGAGTAAAAAGCAAAGAGAAAGAGCAGAGGAAGGAGAGAGGAGCTGCCTTCCGAGTTTCCTCCAGCTGCCGGCAGGACCAGGCTCACGGCCACGGGCAGGACCACACACCACACACCGCACTCAGTGGGACGAGCATCAGTTTTGAAGGAGAAAAGGCACTTCTTTCTCTCCTTGTGGTTTCCACCCTGGCCTGCTCTGGTGGTCTGAAATAACAATGAACTCTTGGTAAGGGGCAGTTGAAGAGATATGGCCTGGGTTTAAACAAGTCTTATTGAATTAAACTAAAAGCAAGAGTTATTTAGCAGTTCCGTCATCTTTCCTAAGCCTTCCGGGTACTGCAGAGCACTGCTGCCCCAGCTGGTGGCCAGATGCCCTGGGTAGCTCTCATTTTTTGCTTGCCAACCACACCTTCCCCTTTGGTCTGATAGCATCCCTTTCATTTCTTTTGGGTAGCTGACTCTTCTGCTCTTGTTGTGGCCCTGGCCAGTTCCGCTTATCACGATGGCCCAAGCTATGGCAGCCAAATCTCAGGCTAATCAAAGAACTCCATCTCCTGGGCATAATTGAAGCAGGGCCCAGCTGGGCCCCCTGTGCTCAGAGTGCCTCCGGGATGCCCTGCCCCCATCCAGGTGAGCTTCACACCCCTGTGGCTGAGCTCAGAGTGCCTCCGGGATGCCCTGTCCCCGTTCCAGCTCCGGCTCCTTATCTTAGAAGATCACCTTGCAGATGCTTGCAAATTACAAACTTGATCGCTTAGCATTTTCCCAGGTTACTCTCCCACCGTTCCCGGACTGTTGGCACCACAAAAGATATGATGACAGAGGGGGGCATCATGAAAGAACAGACAGACCCCTGGGACTGTCGTGCAGCCTCTGGGAGAATGCCCTGATTTTCCCTTAAGCACCCCCAGGTGGCCTGAGAATGGTAAGGCAATTTTTGGGGGTGTTAACCTGCTGCCTTCTCAGACCACCGGTGCTCTTTTTTTAAGTGCTTATTTTATGACCCAATTCCTGTGTTGGTCTATTGGCTGAGCTGTGCAGGCAGCGCGAGCCCCGATCTCATTTGGCCGCTGGTTACCTAATGACTGATTCAAGGAGGGCCAAGTAGGAACTGCCTTATGATTTTATGTATGGATGCTGGCGATCATGTGTGTCCTCCTCTAAACTCAGGGCTCTGTATGCTTAGAAATGCTGGTGGAGCTTCCCTGAGTGAGAACACCCCCTCCAGGACAGCACAGCTGAGATGAGAGAGATCTGATCACACCGTTTGAATCCTTAGAGGGGGCTCTAAGGAGCTTTAGCAAACACTTAGACTTTGTCCCCAAGCCTTTCTCAAGCACTGCTATCCTGTGTTCTCTGCCAGATGGCACGGCAAAACTGGAACTAAGGTTGTGGCTTTCCCACTCAAGCCAGTTTCCTCAGATGGACTCGGGGCAACTGCACTTAGATTGAGACACAGGGGCTAGGCAGCGCATGGGGGTCAGTGAGCAAAGTCTTCAGGCTGCATCTATGTGAAACCAGAGCTTGGCTGTCATTATTTGCACATGAAGTCTTGAAAGCAAATAGACGTACACAGCTTACTTTCGGAATTTTATGGCCTGGGGAACAACTGCAAGTCTGACCTCACCAAGCTCTTGACCCAGAAGCTCGATCTAGTCTCCAACCCCACCCCTGCAGGAGGGGACTGGGAAAGCACTGCACCGCCCACCCCCACTCCCCCACCAGGGGTGGGGGGCATAATCTTGACATGCCACATCGGATGGATGAGGCAGAACCTCCGAAAGGGAGAAGTCAAAGGCCACAGAGCATGTCAGCCAAGGGAGGATCCTCTGGGGGCAGAGCCAGCAGCTCACGCATTGGCCTGGAAGAAAGTTTTTTCAGTTCCTGCCCAGTGGGATTTGATCAATGCTGAGGGCCAGTAATTTACAGATGTTTTCTTTTCATCCCTCTTCTGAATGGGACTTTTTATTGCAGTTTTCCTGTTCCTGTGCGGCCATTGTGTATTGGGTGTGAAAGAATTGGGGGTAGGAGGGGGGTCGCTTGTTAAAGTTGTACCACCAAGACCTACGCCCAGCCCTGATTGCTATCACTCAGGTCTCTGAGCTGAATCAAAGCATTTGGGACTTGGGGCTTGTCTCCCTTGGGGACGGGGTAGGTGTGTCTGTGCGTGAGGCACGCCCACAAACGCTTGGTGGCCAAAAGCGTGGACAGTGGCAGACACTGTTAGACACCACCCAGTGCTGGTTCTTGCTTCTTTTAGATGGAAAAAGACATTCGATTTTCATCTGGGCATGTGGATGGTATTTCCAGCCCTTCTTGCTGCTGGGCGTGGCCAAATGCTCAAATGAAAATGGGCAGAAGTGATATAAACAAACTCTGGGTCATACCTCCCCCCTTCTGCTTCCCCCCACCTTTTCCCACTTCTTTGCTGGAATTTCCCACTCTGTGCTTGGGAACCATCTGAGGTCATGTGGTCAAGCGTGATCCTAGCAATGACCAATTCTGTGTCCAAACTCCTGAACCTATAACTCGGCTGGCCAGAAGTTGTCTTCTTATCCTTTCTGAGGCTTTTATAAATTCAGCAGCTCTGCCTGAGAAGCTATCGCAACCATCTCCTATACAAATGACTGTTATATTGGAAAGGTTGAAAAGTAGTAACCTTGGGATGCTGTACAGTTAAGAGTAAAGGTTAGAATTGAAAAGAAATTTACATTCATGGCATGTAACTGCACATTCATGAGCACTTTTACTACTGGTGCCTGGTAGTGCAAATGTATGCAGCTTTTCAGGTGGGCTACATATCAGGGAAAAGAGATCTTTCTCATTCTTACTCTTGCTCACCCTCTCTCAGTCAAGTTCCTGATAGAATTAGCCAAGGATACAGGCTATTATCAAAAGTCTGGGGCCAGAAAGAGCTGGAGTAGCTAAACACATTCAGAGTGCAGCCCTTGGTCCCCAGAACTCCCCAAAGCGTGGCGCCCCTCTGGAAGTGCTGTCCTCGGGGTGGGGACCTGGCGGAGCCAAGGAGCTCATGTCCAGTACACCACAGCCCCTGCTGCGGGCTTGCTCAGGGCTATATCATCATTTCAGGAAGAGCGTATGCCAGCGATCCATGCCCCTCATTGAAAATGTGCTCCTGGACCTCCCCCTAGGTTTTGAGCCACATGGCATCAGCAAGCTCTCTCCCTCCTATAGAAGAGAACAGGCTAGGTTCCCTGGCCTCCATGAGCAATAATACCTCCCTCCTTCTGTTTTCTTATGTCCCAGCAGCCATTTCCCCATAGCACAATTATTCCTGTAATCAAAGTGACGCTCTGGATATGCGTTGTCTGCTTCTTAAGGTGTTTAGACCACATAAAAGAATCTGATTTACTAGGTTTGTAGTTTTAGTTATTTGTTTGTATAATAAGAGCTTGATTACAAATTCGTAATCAATGTTTACACGTCCGGGGAAATTTAATGTTAAGTTTTTATGCTTTGGTTGATTATGTGTAAACAGTGAATAAATATTTAGAAATGTGAATGCTAACTATTAAAGCAAATGTTTTAGAGGTTAATGAGTTAGCACATTCATTAAATAAAAGGTGAGTTTTTCCCTTGTGTTACTAGCCACTCAGACATTAACGCTATGCCTAGCCACAAATGAGTGATATGAAAGCTAGGTTTGTTACCTTCTATGGGTCTCAGTTTCCCTGTCTATTCAGAGAAGGGTCTGGACTCACTCACTGCTAAGGTTTCATCCATCTCTCAGATATTGGATTAGTATTAAAATTCAAGGACTCTTTTCTTCATGTTTATACCAGATTTTTCCCATCCCGGAATAATCAACCACACAGATAAACGGAAGTTATATCCCCCATAACCACTTAGACCCCCCAGCATGCTTTTCATTCTTTTATAATATCACAGCTGCCTCTGTATAAATAGCCTGTCAGCATTTCATCAAGGCACATGTCTCGTTGATAGGTTTGCCTGGCACACTTACAATCAAAACTCAGCCCATCTCAGAGGTAATTACTATCAGCTTCAGTACATCTCAGCTGCTGTCAGTAAACTTCTTTATTCTGTGCCCCAGCTCCCCACAGCAATGGAAAACATCAGAACACTTCGTATGACATTTTCCATCGAGTTTTTACAAAAGCTGAACGTCTGAATAGTGCTTCATCGTTAACAGACCAAATTTCCCTTGTCCCAACCACCCTCGAAGGATTAAAAACTGCAGAAGCCAGATGACTTCTCAAAATTACACAGCTAGTAAGTGGCAGACCAGGAGTCCACCCCCAGGTGTGTCTGACTTCAAGCCCAAAGGCTTTTCCGTAAAAAAAACAACTCATAGCGATATCTATGTACCACATAAAAGCTGCCTCTCAGTTGGCTACAATTTTTATGCAGATCTCCAGTATTAGAGTAACACCAATTCCAATATATCTAAAGACAAAACAGAAAATAAAATAAAACAGCAGCGGGTTCAATTAAAATATACCCATCAATCAGGAAAACTAGGGGCTCCAAAATGTTGGTGCCTTTCTGCCTGCTCTCTATGCCTAGAGCTTAACTCTTATATAGCATGATGGTGGAGTGGGTTTTTCCCTCCCAACTGCCAACTGCCAGCTGCCAACTGTTAACTGCCCAAGGGTGCCTTGCTGAGGTCATGCCTGGTCACGTGACTTCCTTTGACCAATGAAACGTAAGCAGAAGTGTCACAAGCCATGTGCCAGCAGACGTTTTCAAAGCTTCCGAGCTATTGCAGAATTCCGCTCTCTGTTTTCCCTCTGCCATGAGATTAGCATATTCTAGATAGAGGCTGCTCCCACTGGTATGGTTCCATGATGAAGATATGGAGCACAGCTTCAGCCAACCTATAAAGATCAAGTGGTGTGAGAGAGAAATAAACCTTTGTTGTTGTAAGCCACTGATATTTGGGGGATCATTTTTTAGGACAGCATAATTTATCCTAAGCCAATCAGGATATGTCCATGTATTCAAGCGATTATGTCAATGTATTAGAAATATTTGTCAGCTCCATAGGACATAAGGCTCCTTGCAAGCAAGTACTAGTCCTAACCTTTCAATCTCAAAATCTAACATACAACAGATACTGAATGAATCTTTGAATACTTGCTGGATGGGCAGAAGGAGGAATGGATGACCAGTAGGATCAAAGAATGATACTATAAGTTCCAAATGGGGCAGATCACTCAAGATAGAACCATGCACTAGTAAAGCTCATGTGGATACCACTCTGTATTCTGATTTCATTAATTCCATTGCTTTCCAAATAATCATGTAGGACATGGCTGGTTACCTCACACCTTAATATTCCATCTCCTACCACCTAAATCTGCATTCCCAAAACACCACCTCTGGATCCTGTTATTTGTGTCTCCATGAGTCAGCAACAGGAAATGTGACACAATAGCTACCTGCCCTGTCCCCCGTCATATAAATATGGCTGACTCTCCCACTCACCGTGCCCCTACGAGCAGAGAAAGGCAGGTTCAGGCAATAGCTCTTGACCTAAGTGTTCACTAAGAAGGAGACACCGTGATGGTTCTTTCTTCTTCCACTCCTACTATTTTCGTACCATTTCATTCTAGCACAGAAGCATTGTAGTTAAGAGTACAGCCTCTAGAGTCAGAAAGACCTTGATCAAATCTTGATTACACCACTCCTATGATGTTGATGCCATGAGGATCTCTAGAACTATTAGAATGGCCCCTTGGGATTGTCTCAAGCTGAGACGAGCAGGCCTTCATCTCCTCCACAACAGTCACTGGAGGCAGGCTAGTGCAGACAGCTCCATTTCTTAAACCTTTTTCTCTCTCTCAGCCCCTAGTCACATGTTCAGCTTTTCTGTGGAGCACTGTATTTGTTGCAACTCTGAGCTCAGAACACTGCCTGGATCATGGGGTGAAAGCTAGAATACACAAGCCGAAAGAACCTATTATGAGACTTCGCTTTTTGCTCTTCCTCCAGCTCTGACAATAAAATAGATGGATGCATTTCTCTAGAATCTGCCATGAACAACCTTACCTGAAGCCGTCAGGTCATGCCACCTGTCACTCTCTGGCTATGTCCTGACTTCTTCCGCTGTGAAAGTTTTCCTCTGACTTGCAGCTGGCTAAAGGGGCTCAATGCCTTTCCAGGGGACATTACCACCCCCACCCCCTCCATCCCCCACTTAGAAGCTGTGAGGAGTCATGCCCACAGATTGGGCAATGGCAAAAAATGACAGTGAAGCTTGAGAAAGCACAAGAGGTATAGCCAGCGGCCTACTACTAGCCTGCTCTTATCAAGCTTGTTGAATTTAAATTTCCAGTGACTTCATTGGAAATTTTAATTCATGGCAGTGTTTTTCTGAGAAAACAGAAACAAAAATGCAAAAGGCAGATCTAAGAAAGGGAATTCCGTGACTTGTTTCTACCTAAACATTTTCAAGTGATTTAGTTCTTAGAAACATGAAATCTCAACATGTGTACTAAGTGTGTCTGGCACCCTGGGGACAGAAAGAAGAAGAAAACCTAGTGTATTTACTGTGTGCCAGGACCCTGTTCTCAGCACTTTCCATATATTAACTCTTTTAGTCCTCCTAACAGCCCCTCCTAAGTGCTATTATGATCATCCTCATATCACTGAGGAAGCGAAAGTACACAGGTGTTCAGTAGCTTGTCCAAGTGGCACGTTTGCTAGGTGGTTGCAAAGTGGCAACACTGGGTGTCATACGATACCACCATTTTGCTAGGTGGAAAGTAATATTAATTATCTAAGTACTCAGTTCTCTAACTGAACTCTCAAAAACCCTCGGTGAGTTTTATCGCCTCCTATTTTACAGGTGAGAAAACCGGCAAAGAAAAAAAAAAATTAAGTGACTTGCCAACTTCACGGAGCTAGTAAGCCGGGATTTGAGGGCTGGCATGGAATTTCACCTCATCAAGTGGCTAAACAAGAGGAAGATGCTCCTTTCTCAAGTTGATAAGAAACAGTGGCTGTTTTCGACACAATGGGGCTAGTCCGGGCTCATGGCAGGAAGTGGAAAGGAGCCTGCATGGTGAGGCCTGGCACTGCCCGTGTCTCAGCAGATGGCCGCCTTCGGCTCCGGCCTTGTGTTCACGCCGTGGCCTATTTTTGTTCACCCAGTTAGCGCTTATGGCCTATTTCTTTCCCAAAGAATTATTTCATAAGCTTTTCCAAGTTAACTATCACATGCTGAGCGCAGCATTCATGGTCTTGGCCATAAAAAAATGTCCCTTCAAATTGTATACAGCAACATTTGTGATCCAGGTAGAAAGACAAGAAAGAAAATTAGAAAGCGTCTCAGACCTGCCCTTTTCCTTGCCTTCTGGTTGGTTTCCTGTTTAAAACAACTGCCCTCAATCACCGGCAATTGGGGCCCTGATTGCTGAACAGGCTTTCCAGCTGGCCTCTCTGCCTCCAGAAATGCCTACAACCTAATGAGACAAACATCTTTCTCCATCCTGCTTTTCATCATCACTTCTTCAGCACCTGAAGTTGGTTCCCTATTACTAATAAAATCCACTTTCCATGGAGGGCCCTGCTGCCGAAATCAAGGAAAGAGTGAGTTATGCCAGTAAGCGACGTAGGTGTTAAGTATGCGATGTAATTAGATACTGCTGAAAGAGCTGCGCTAGCAAACGCTCTGTGAGGAAGGGGCTGCCTATACAACTAAATGATAGAACTAGATGTAAAGCTCCCCCTCTCTCTGTCTCTTTCTGCATCTCAAGCCCAAACCTGCTGATTTCTTTGAAAACCTGCAGGTTTCTTCCCAACTTTTGTTTCAGGCCTCGGGCACTTGGCTGGCTTTCTTCTCCTTGGCCAGCTGCCCCCTTCTGTTCTACACCTTGGGGTTCCTTATCCTCGGCTCCACCTTATTACCCCATCCTCCAAAGATAAATCCATGAGGCATAAGGACTTTCCAGAACATGAGGTTGCAAAAACAGCGAACATCAGGAAGTTAAAAAGCCTACAAATTTCCCACAGACATGGCTCCTTGTCTTTACCTCCTGCCCTTCTCAAATGTGGATTGACAGCCCCACTGGGTACTAGGACTCAGCTCTGAAGGTGGGGTCACCCTCTGCTCACTCTCCTCACCTGATGCCCACCTTGGATGATCTTTTCAACATACGAATTGGAGCATATCACCCCTCCTGCCCAAAACCCTTCCCGGCTTCCTTACATGGGCCTCTAGGTCCTCCGTGATTTGAGTCCTTCCTCTGCAGCCTCATCTCCCCCACCCTGCTCTTCATCCTGTGGTTCAGCCCGATCTGGTCCCCTTGCTGTGCTTTGTCCACCTCCAAGTCTCCCTACTCGAGGAGCTTTGCACGGCTAGTCCTTCCCCTAGAACGCCCCCATCTATAGGCTGGCTCCTTCTCACCTTGTGGGTCTCAGCTGTAATGTCACCTCCTCAGAGAGGCCTTCCTTGATCACTTTATCTGAAGGGACTCCCTCGCCACAGCAACTCTCTACCACATTTCCCTTTTTTATCTTCTTCAAAGCACTTAACCAGTAGCAGAAATTATCCGATGCTTGTGTTTGTCCCTTGTTTACCTTTGCTGCTGAACTGTAAGCTGCACATGAGGGCAGAGACCATATCTGTCATATTAGCTGTTTTCTCTGCAGAAGCAAATGGTGCATATAGACACCCTCAGATATTTGTGAAACAGAGGAACATGTTGTATCATTTCACCTGCCACGAATGGTTAGCTGGACTCATCCTTCATTTCATGTCAATTGCGTCCTGCCCCAAGAAGCCATCACTGACGCTGACCTTAACATCACCTACTGGGTACTGAGGTTGCATTGTTTATCTCCTAAGCATCCATTAGGAGGCCAGGTACCAGATGCTGTGTTAGACAACAGTTTCACAAGTCCAATGAGGCATGATCCCTGCCTTGAGAAAGTTTCTAACCTAATGGGAGAACAGCCAAGTAAGTTAGTGAGGATTATCCCTTCCAAGATACTATGATAGAGGAATACCCAAAATGCCAAGGGATCGATAAGGGGGGCATCTCAATCAGACTAGAGTATTCTGGCCAGCCTTCCAATAAATGACTCTTGAGCTAAGTTTCTATAGATTAGAGCCCAGTAGAAGGAGAAAAGCAGTATGTGTGGGGGTGAAGGAGGTGGGGCCGTTTATTCCCATGACCTAGAAAATGATGATGTGGACACCAGGTGTGCTCTGCTGACCTAAGCAGGCGATGAGTGATGGGGAAGGTATACTGGGCACAGAGCTTGGGAGAACTGGTTTGTGCCCCATCTGTCTCTAACAAGCTGTGTGATCTCCAGTGAGTCACTTCCCCCATGAGTTTCAGATTCTCTCTCTGGTTGGCATTTAGTAAAACCTGAACTTGTTTTAATATTCCAGACTCCCCACTTATTTACATAAGTATTTAGGCTTTATACTCACTGTCCCCTAACACCAATTTACTGGGTGCTCACTTTATGGCCACAGGGCACTAAATGTTCTAAAAGATACAAATAGTGGGAAATGTGATCTTCGCTATGGATGCAGTTATAATTTGGAGAGGGAGAAAAGAAGCTATTATAAAATTAGGAAAATAAAGCAATTTAACACAACATAATTCATTTGCTACTTGTTTCACACGTGTTGTCTTGTCCCAAACACATGCCAAGCTTATGGTCAAAGACCCTGTTTTCTATTTCTTTTTAGTCCAGTCTTCCACATTCTAGCTATAAGACGGTGGTCCAGTTATTATGTTTCCATTTTATCACCTGTAAAATGAGGAAAGTACCAAATTGACAGGGTCGTTGTGAGGAGTAGATGAGCGGCGACATGGGAAGCACTTAGCATAGGACCTGATACATGGTATGCCTTCAATAATAATAGCGTCCTTCTCCTCTGTGCTGCCAGACACAGAAGGACTGGAATGCATAACAATAGAAGCGCAACATTACGGGGTTGAAGACTGATCAATGAGGACTGAGCGTACTCACCTTCCAGAAGTCCCTTGATTGAGTTTCCTAAGGAAGCGAATTAACTGACTTGTTGGTGAAGAATCAGCAGGAACGAAGGTAAGAGGTCTTTGTGATGGTCCAAGTAGAAGGTGGGGTCAGGACTGCGATGGAGGTGAAGAAGGATACGCTATGAAGAGTCAAGAGAATATTGATGATGCTCCTACTCAAGGGCTTTGGTGTCTTCTCTGAAGAGGCAGGCCACCAGCAATTTTTTTTGTATCCCTCCCAGCTACCTGATGCAAAGGCTAAATTCCAGATGAGTGCAACTGAGAGGGCTGGGCTCCCTGTTTCCACCTAGCCACAGTCATAAGACAGGGGCTTTACCTCAGGTACAGGCTGCTGAGACTACTGGGCTCACAACCGTCCTCACCCCAGCTTGCTCGTAGAGCAGAGACGCTACACCAGCAGAGGCAAGCCATTAAGGACAGAGGCTATCACCTCCACCCAGCACCTAAAGCACAGGGGTCCCTGGAGACTTGCTCCCTTGTCCCGCCCCAACTCTGTAGCCGTGGCACAGAGATGTTCCTCAGATGGGAAGGTAGGCCACCAAACAGAGAGCTCTGAGGCTCTCCTGTAAGGAACTAATTTTACACGAAACAGAGTGAGAAAGTTCAAGCCTAAGGGCACTCCCCAAAACAATGGAGGTTTGGGTGGAAAGCAATTAAAAGGAGCCTGGTGGCTCCAGGAGAGATACAGGCTAAACCAGAGGCCAGCGAGTTTACCACTCTTAGCTGGGAAAGAGATAGCTAAGAAGAGCCTACCTGGGATCAGAACAAACCTCAAACACTGCCCTGGAAACCTCCCCCACAGAGGAGCCCGAGTTTAACTGGATCATTGGATAATTGTGGAGCAATTTATACCCTGGGGTCGTGTAAAAATAATAATAATAATAATAATAATGATAATAATAGAGCATTCAATTGGCAATTTGTGGAGACTAAAAGCTGGGTGTAATCAGGGAAAGGATCAAAGAGAGGCACCCCACTAAACAAAAACAACAACAACAAAACCCATCATCCCAGGATGAGAGTGCATATGCCCAAGGTTGAGTCCTCGAAGGAAACTTCACTCCATGGGGGATACAGACCTCATGAAAACAATCCAACCAGTCACTTAACAAATAAGCAATTAACAACAGCAAGCTCAAGAGAGAGGCAAATCCAGAACTGCTCCCAAACGTTATCTGAAATGCTCAGTTACCAACAAAGAATTATGAGACATGTTAAAGAACTAAAGGGTGACCCGTACCCAGGAGAAAAAGCAGGCAGCAGAAATTGTCTGTGAGAGGGACCAGATGTTGGATTTAACAAAGACTTCAAAGCAGCCATTATAAACATGTTCAAAGAACTAAAGGAGGCTATGATTAAAGAAGTAAAGAAAGGTATGACATCAATGTCACATCAAATAGAAACTATCAGTAAAGAGAAGTTATTATAAAGAACCAAGTGGAAATTCTGGAGTTGAAAAATACAATTGACATTTAAAATTTATTAGAGGAGCTCAACAGTAGATTTGAGTTGACAGAACACAGCAACGCCTCTGTGATATTTCCACCCAAGGCACAAAACCTGGATAAAATCACGGGAAACATCATATAAAACTCAAATTGAGGGACATTCTATGTACTACTGGCCTGTACACTTCGAGGGTGTCAAGGTCATGAAAGTCAAAGACTGAAAAATTGTTCCAAGCTGAAAGACACTGGAGACTTTCGATACCTAAATGCAGTGTATGATTCTGAACTGGACTCTTTTGTTGGAATTGCCGACAAAACTTGAATGAAGATTAAATAGTAGTTATTATCAATATTAATTTTCTGATGTTAACGGTTATATTTTGGTTATGTAAAAAAATGATTGAAAAGTCATATTGACAAAGGTAAGCAATGGTGGTAGCTTGTCTCCAAGATGGCTGGGCACCATGTTTTCATTCTCCCCTCTACACACAAGCCAGAGTTGCAGTCTGTTCTGCTACCTGGAATGTGGCCTGACGTGTGAAAGCTTTGATCAACAAATCACTATACAAACTAGACCAACGTAGTCGTGCTGTGTGACTTCGGAGGCTTGTAGCTTCTGCCTACGAACACTTACTCTGAGGGAAACCAACTGCTATGTAAGAAGTCGGAGTACCCTGAAACCACCATGCTGCGAGGAAGCCCAAGCTAGCCGGGTGGAGAGGTGGGTAGAATACGATGCTCTCTGGCTGTCACCAAGCAAGAGCTGCCCCACTGAGCCCATCAAGCCCAGAACTCTGCACGATAGTAATAAACTATTGTTCTGTTATGTTTTGGGGTTGTTACACATTTATATGTAGCAAGAATAGCAGTTATATTTGAGTGGTAATAGAATTATGGGTGTGTGTCAGCTTCTTGGTATGTATGTATGTATGTATTTTGCATTAAGCATATATTAAGTTTGTAATTAAAGAAATCACTTATTTTTCCCCAGCACTTTGGGTTAAGAGTAGCACTGCCTAGAGTATACCTCACAAGATATGGCTATCTTCTCTAGACAGAATAAATTATTCATCATTATATCCATAGCATCCAAAACAATGGCTGGATATAGTTGGTGCTTAATATTTTCTGAATAATTGATATATGGGAGAGCACTGAATAAATTTTCCTAGGATGAAAGCTATTTATTTATTCATTCATTTATTTACTTAGAGAGACTTATGTATATGCTATTTTTCCAATGACTTATGGCCCTTTCCCCCTATACACTTACTTCACCAGGTGATTTTCTCCTCTGCTTCCTTCTGTGACTTCCCTACTCTAGCTACATGAACATTTCCCCACCCCCACTCCCTTTGCACATGCCCAGACAAAGGTAACACAAAAATTAAAATTATGAACCAAACTCTGCTGTTAAGAACCTAAAACACGTGGGCCGGCTGAGTGGCGCGTTGGTTAAGAGCTGGCTTGGGATGCCAGAGGGCCCTGGTTCGGATCCCACATATGAGGGCCAGTGACACTGCCCTCCACAGCTAAGATGCTGAACAACAGCTCAACCTGGAGCTGGGCTGCCGTGAGTCGCCGGCGACGGCGTAGGCTGCAGCCCCTGCGGCAGTGGGTTGCCATGGGCTACCGTGTGTAGCCAGCAGCCAGCGTGAGTGGCCAGCAGCTGCTGTGAGTGGCCGTCCAGAAGCCAGCGACTGATCTGCCTCGCCCGGGAAGAGCGCAATGATGGTGCCAACTTGGGCCAGTGAAGCAACGTCCTCCACAACTGGACTGAAGAACAAAAGGACAGCAACTTGTCTGTTCCCCTTCCCCCAATTTCCCAATAAAAAATCTTAAAAACAAACAAACCTAAAACACGAACTTTTACTTACAAAACATTACCAGTCTCCTTTTCCGCAGTGGACCTTTAATCTTACAGCTGGAAATAAATCCAAAAGGAGTGTTTCAATTTTTTTAAAAATTGTACAACGTTCATTGCAGTGCTATTATCAGTAGCAAAATCTCTTAATCTTAATGTCCAATAATAGGGAGATAGTTATGAAAGTTTCTTTATGTTAAATCAATGGACCATTTCGTTCAGTACCCAGGATGTGCCAACAACCGAACACTTACACTCAACTAGTTCAGAGACAATGAAATAGTGCGGAACACTGTAGATGAAGTGAAATTAGTTCTAAAAAGCATAACAGGGTTTCACAACCTCAGCGTTACTGACGGTTAGGAGCAGATCACTCTTTGTGTGAGAGTGGGGGTTGATCCTATTCATTGCAGGATGTTTATCAGCATCCCTGGCTTCTACCAGTGGACCAGTGGCACACCCCCAGCAAGCCTTGACAAGCAAAAACGTCTCCACATATTACCAAATGTCCCCTGGGGTGCAAGCTTGCCTTTGGTCAAATACAACACATTTTCAACGTAGAATACAATATTTCATAGTTTGACTACAACTATGTAAAGACCTGTGTACCAATGAATACAAATTGAAAGACACAATGAAGAAACAGTACTTGTTATGATATTGAGGAAATTTTGGTTGTAATTTCTTTTCTCAGATTTTCTCATTGTTTTAGCGATAATTATAGCTCATTTTTAAGACATGCTTTCTAAATATTCAGATTGAGGAAGCGCTCTCAGCCCAGGAATGCCAGCAATACTCCTTGGCAGTGTCAATTTTTCCTGGTGGGCTGATACCTGGTTTTAATTTTCTTTGTTTCCCCTGATTCCTAGCACTCCACAAAGAGGACTTGGCGAGCTGCATGTGTGTATCAAGATCACTGACTTCTGCTTAGCAGTTCCCAGATGACTTTCTTTGTAATTCCTGATACGCCTTGGACATCAGCTGTGGTGGTTAATTTTTGTGTCGACTTGACTGGGCCACGAGGTGCCCAGCTATTTGGTTCAACATTATTCTGGATGTATCTGTGAGGATGTTTTGGGGTGAGATTAACATTTAAATCACTAGACTGAGTAAAGCAGATGGCCCTCCCTAATGGGGGTGGGCCTTATCCAAATCCATTGACGGCTTGAATAGAACAAAAAAGCGAACCCTTCCCTGAAAAGAAGAGCATTTTCCTACCTCACAGCCTTCATCTGGGACATTAGAACTGAAACATGGGCTCTTCCTTAGTCTCAGGCCTTTAGACTCGGACTGGAGCTAAACCATTGGCTCTCCTGGGTGTCCATCATTCTTTCTGACTCACTCTGTAGATCTTGGAACTTATCAGCCTCCATAATCATAGGAGCCAATGCCTTATAATCCCTTTATATATAGAAAGAGAACCAATGATACACACACACACACACACACACACACACACACACACACACACACACACTCTCACATATGTGTATGGAGAACCCTGACCAATATACCAGCAAAGTTTCACCTCCAAGACTGGGCTGGTGCAGAGAAGTTCATGGCAAGATATCAGTAACCTTGCAAATTCAACAGAATCAAACACAAGCACCCACCACTCCGGTTTCCACATCTAATTCTCAAATGGCTTTGACCTTGAGCTGACCCACTACATTGATTATCTTTACTCAGATCTGACCTTTTTCAATAGGTAAACCCACAGAGACCTTTCCCTTTGATTCTTCTTTTACTCTAAGGACACAATTTTGACAAACTGTCTACATATGCCCTAGAAATCACTTCAGCTCGCTTTGGTGTTTTGGTATTGATTTCACTTCTCTGCTCTCAGTGCTGGAAGCTGATAGAGAGCAGCAATGCCCTGCCATGTAACTGAGGACAATTCTTTCCTAGCCCATTGTGTGATGAGCGTTTTTCGAAGTGCACCAAAAATGTTTTCTGGCAGATTGCCTTTGGGTCCGTTGGTGCCTTTGCAAACACCGCTAGATACAACGAGCTCAGTGAGGTCATGCCTGTGACGGGACTGGCTTTACGGCACTGGTGATGGAGAATGAGTTAGACAGGGCATGGCATACAGTGACACAGCCAATCACCCACTCACATTGTGGGTTTCGGATGCCCATGAGCTTTTAGGGGCAGGAAAACTTGCTCAAGTGTCCAAATATCCAAATGTACCCGGAGTATCAGTTACCTTGTGATAGGGACCAGGAGGGAGTCTGAACTTACATGCTGAAATGATGGGATCATAAGATTGGAGATATTGTTCTTAGTGGAACCCAGACTTCTGACCAGGGTCGTGCTTTTGAAACAGGCTGGCTAACAATGGAAAATAAACTTAGACAATCTGCGCTTAGTTTTCTTCTTTGTCATTTCTCTTCAACCTGTTACGTAGGGTGTTTGTGAGTCAAATGAAATAATAACAATAGAAAATACATTGTCCTTATTACGAGCCAGGCACCGTTTTAAGCACTTTACATGTATGAATGTATAACAGGGGTAAAAACATTAAAAATTATGAAAGCATTCTGCAAAGATGATGTGCCATTATTAGAAATAAATTTGCTAATCACTGTTGTCGTGCACTTTTGCCTGCGAGACTATATCCAGAAGCAAGTTCTTGCCATAACAGATATTGCAGTCGCCACTGAGATATTAATGGTGACCAGGAAACTAATGAATTAGCCAGCCAAGCGAGGCAGTCTATCCCCATTCTAGGAAGTCTCATGGCCTATCCACGCGGTAGAATTTTCCTTTTCGAGCAGAAACACATGGATGCTGATAATAACCCCTGTACTGCTTGCTGCACAGCTGTCAGGCCATGAGCTGCCCTGGTGGTCCTTCCTGACTCTTCTCATCAGCCTCTTACTCTCCGCCCTGCAAAAGCCACATCACCTTTTCTTCCTTTATTCTTTTTTTTTTTTTAAAGATTTTTATTGGGGAATTGGTGAGATGGGAACAGCACTGGGGAATTGGGGGAAGGGGAACAGACAAGTTGCTGTCCTTTTTTTGTTCTTCAGTCTAGTTGTGGAGGACGTTGCTTCACTGGCCCAAGTTGGCACCATCATTGTGCTCTTCCCGGGCGAGGCAGATCAGTCGCCGGCTTCTGGACGGCCGCTCACTGCGGCTGCTGGCCGCTCACGCTGGCTCCTGGCTACATACGGTAGCCCATGGCAACCCACTGCCACAGGGGCTGCAGCCTACGCCGTCGCCGGCGACTCATGGCAGCCCAGCTCCAGGTTGAGCTGTTTTTCAGCATCTTAGCTGTAGAGGGCAGTGTCACTGGCCCTCATATGTGGGATCCGAACCGGGGCCCTCTGGTGTCTCAAGCCAGCTCTTAACCATCGCGCCACTCGGCCGGCCCTCTTCCTTTATTCTTGAGTGCATCTTCTGGCCATCTTTCTGTAGCTTTGTGGTCCAAATTGGTCAGACACAGTGGCACAAAACAAAGAGAGAAGTGGTTCTTTGTTATGTGACCCAACCGAGTCTGTTTATTAAAATATATTGCTCAGGACTGAAAAGTCACTCACTTTCAAAAAATGAGATAAAGATTTATGTCTCCTGTCAAAGCAAAGAGATGAGCTGGGTTGTGTGCAGGATACCTGTCCCTCTGCTTCTGTCCCATGATTAAGGCGACCATTCATCCAAGTATTCCTGAGATAATCCTGGTTTCCAGTTATCTCAAAATAATTATTCACAGAGCCTCTTTCGCTCTTCAAGGTGTACTGGTTTGGGTGACATATTATATGGTCACTCTATTTATGACCCACCATAGAGTGGTACATCCGGGCATCACACCAGTCACACTACAATGGGGACTGAAAGACCATGGCTCTAGGCTGACTCCAACGCTGGCTTCATAGACTTAGGCAGCTCATTTCCCCCCTGGGATGCTCAGTTTTCCTGTCTGCGAAATAGGCATGCTCTGTTCTTTTCACAGACTTGGGAGGAATAAGGGTATTGGTGCAAATCAGATTTGCACCACTAAACAGATGAAAGTTATTTTTGTGATGACAGTATAGATCAAGAGCCTAGGATGTTATTTCATCCTATTATCCAATAGCTTACCAGGAGGTTTCTCCTTTATGCAGGTGAAGAGAATCCATTTTACAATAGGGACTGTCAAAGGAACAAATGACTTGCTCTGCACAGGAACTTGACATTGTGCAGATGTTACATTATAAAGTGTCAGACCCTTTGTAGATTTCCCCTTCCTCATTCTCTTTCCCACCCTAATACTGAGTCACCATGTAATTCATCCCAAAGGAACATGGTTGATCTTTCTGGATACTAATAAACAAAGAATTTGATGGTCCCAATCCTTTGTGAAGATGCACATTCTTGGTCACTTGGCCTGATGTTTCCTTGGACATTTATTCTTTCGTGGCAAAGAAAAGTTCCAACGCTGATTGCCAAAACTCAGTGATCCGAATGCACAGGATTTCCTGATAGAATTGTTTTCTAATGCAGGATCCTGTCTCCACCTTTGTACCCATTTGTGCTTCCCACAGAGATGATGGACCAGGAGGTACGACATCCTTCAGTGACATGACACGCTTCTCTTGGCAGCTTCACGAAGTCCTGATGCTCATTCGGCTCCACTGTTGAGAAGGGGTCACCATTCATGGAAAACATCCCCCGGTTTGCTTGCCAGGAGCAGGCACGTACCCAGGGCCTCGGCTCTACTTTATCTGCTGCACTTTCTGAACAATTAGTGGCCCAGCGCCATTACAGAAGTCATTTGTCACACTAGAAACTTTGCGAAGGAATTCAAAGAAAGCAAAAGCAGAATGCAGAACAATGAGCACTAAATCAGAGATGCACCTGTCCTTAGATCTTTCAGGATGCGATTTTAGGAAGCCAGTTCTTAGGGTTTCCTTTGCAAGTGGAGGAAATATGGTGAATGACTTCAAATGCTTGAAATATACCTTCTCAAGTGAAATTATTTATCCACCTCTTTTTTTTAGATGGGGAAGGAAGTTAAAGGGAAAAGAAAACGCATGCATTCATTCAATAAATATTTATGAGCTGCTCGGTACTGACTTAGATGCTGGGAACACAGCAGTAATTAAATGGACAAAAAATTGCCTCATAGAAGGAGCTGACATTCTAGTCAAAGAGAAAGACAATAAACAAAGACACAAACAGGCATAAAACACAACGTCAGGTAATAATCATAAGTGACTGGGGTGTAATTTTTAGACAAGGTGGTCAGGGAAGGTAGGAGGGAATAACAGCTCTCACTCCCAAGATTATTTTTTTACATCTAAAGCGCTTCTCCTTCAGCAAAAGGCCTTCCCTGTCCCAGACCCACTCACTTCACCTTCTTCCCTTAGGAAGAATTTTTGACTGAGCCCCAAAACAAGGCCCTTGATTTGCTAAAGAACTCTAGCCAATCCTTCTTCAAGACAAGAGCTTGGCAAAGAATGCCACAATTGTCTTGCAGCAAAATCTAATTTTTGAATGTCAAAAGGTAAATATTACCCTAGTCTGTCTCTTTGCAGTCCCTCAGTTACAAGTCATGATATCCCCCCAAGCAGATGGATGGCTCAGGTGAACTGAGACAAAAGGTGAGATGCATAATAAGTACATGAACAGTTTTAAACATATCACACCCTCACAGTTACAAAGCTCCTGTGGAGCGCCAGACCCTCTGCTAGCTCCTGGCAGAACAAAGGTAAACAAGACATGGTGGCTTCCCTGGAAGACAAGTCTAACAGGGTCAACTCTAAGATGAAGAGCTGAGACCTGACTGGTGTTTCTCAAGTGGCTATTATTTGCATCTGGGACAGAACAACTTTTTAGTGTGCAGAACCTGAAATCCTGTACTTTGGAGGGCAGTTAGCATTTCTATTCCTTACTGTCTTGCTTTGCTAGGGCTACGGTAACAAGATACCACAAGCTGGGTGGCTTAAAATACAGGAATTTATTTCTCACAGTTCTGGGGGCTGCAAGTCCAAGATCAAGGTGTCATCAGGTTTGGTTCTCCTGAGGCCTCTCTCCTTAGCTTGCAGACAGCCACCTCCTTGGCTTGCACATGGCCTTTTCTCTGTGCGTGCACATCGCTGGTGTCTCTCCCTGTTCTCATAAGGACACCAGTAATATTGGAATTAGGGCCCCACCCTTACGACCTCACTTAATCTGAATTGCCTCCTTAAAATCCCTGTCTCCAAATATAGTCACATTGGGTTAGGACTTCAATATATGAATTTCAGGGGGGACACAGTTCAGTTTATAACACTTGCCCACTAACTGCTTTCAGAGCACCAACAAAGGATAACTAATAATACTCCCCCACATTTTAAAATGGTTGCTAGAATTCTAAGAGGAGTTCCCGTTCTGATATTTTGTATTGTTGAGAATTTCCATAGCTACTTTAAACAGTTACACATGCCTCTTCGCCTGCCAATTTTGGCTATCAATTTCTCATGACAGGTGAGATGATTTTTTGAGAAAAGTTTTTTCTTAACTGACTTATGGAAATCCAATGCATTACTTATATCATTAGATAGAGCTGATGATATCTCCTTCAGAGTTGGCTAGCCCTAAAGCAATATGCTATCAAGCAGAGGCAGATAGACTTAAAGTTATTCTTTTCAGTTTGCCTCCCTAGATTGAATACAGTTCTTTGTCATAAAAATCAATAACAGTCTGTTCTGAGTTCTAAAGGAAAAAGGACTTAATGAGGAATTTAGAAGAGGAGTCTCAGGCGGAACTAAAAGATGATTTCTAGAGAGAAGAAGGAGACGCATGGCCCGCCAGCCGAGCTGCGGTTAAGATACTAAACATATTAACCAGGAAGTCTTTTGCATGTGATTTCTGTATTAATGCTCTCCCTGTGTATTGAGTAGTTATAGTGCCAAGCACAGTAGTATGAACATTCCACATATGCTATTATTTGATTTTAATATCATGAAAAGGCAATTAAAATATAAGGAGATTTCTGCAGCTCTTCTCTCTTCCTGAACCCCTCCACTACCCCCAGATACACGCCCTATTGATCCAACCTGGAAACAGACTCATGAAAGTGAGACATGATGGCGGACTGATTTAAGAAAGTGACAGTGGGAGAGAGTGTTGCGTAGTGGACACGTTTGAGAGTTATTTAGGAGGTGGGATCAACAGACTTTGGTGAGTGGTTGGTTATGGAGTAAAGACAGACAAAGGTGTAGAAAACACAGCAGAAAGAATGGGTTCATGAACCCAGTAGAGCTCTGTAGGGCCATGGGTGGGCAGGGAAAGTTTTTATTAAGGGCCTTCACTCCTTCTACCTCCTCGAGGCTTTATGATTATCCGCCAGCTCTTCGTGTCATTTTCCTCAAAAGGTGAAAAATGGGAACACTGATTCGTCCATCATATAGGATGGTTGTGAGGATGAGATGAGGGAACATATGTGACAGCGTCTGGGTCATGAAAGGCCCTCACTGAACACTATTCTTCTTTACCTTCTTTCCTCCTTCCAACTTTTGGTCTGTGATTCCACAGATATTGATACCTGGGAATATCAGCAACTATAAGGATGGGTTAAGAGACAAAGGATAAGATACAGGGGCTAAAAGAGGTAACAACTGGTAGGTGGTCACTCCTTTCATGGTTGATCAACCTGAAGTTGGAGGGCAGGCGCAGACTTGGAGGTAGGGGGTTGGTACCAGAAAGACCAGTGGGAAGATGTCCTGGAGATAGTTTGCTAGTTTCAGTTTGGGCTGGTAATTGTTCTTCTTTCCAGCATTTGATGTGTTTACAAATGAATCAAATGATCTTAGCCACAGACCATGCTTCATAACAATGCTCAAACCTCAAATTTCCAAATAGCGTTCTCCTCTCCTAGGTTCTTGCATAGCCTGAGACCAGTTTTGTAGGTTTCCATAGCTCTGAGGCGCTGAGAACTGGCATTCTCTCATAGTATAGCGAGGGGTGAAGCCCGCGTAATGCTGATCTTCTGTCTTCTGGAGGAAGATTGGCTTGTAGTTAGATGGATGCCAAGAGAACATTTGAAGACAACTAACCTTAGAGAAAACTCTGTGGCCAAGGAGGAGAGGTGAACTTGAACATTTTGGGGAGGGAGTGGTGTGGCACCCAGGACAACAGTCACTGTTTCTCTCTTGAGTAATTAATTCCAAATGGTTCACATCAGAGAGTATCCATGCTCATAATCCTCTACAACACTGAGGCTTATTCTTGCTAAACCTAATTGGTACAATATCACTTTATGTTTGCATCAAGGTCCTTTTGGATTAGTATACAGGGTTTGGTTTCTCTGCGGCATAGTTTACATGTTGCTGCAGTCTCACCAAACAGTTGCCTCTGGAGCCACCTGGTGACACAGTTTAGAATACTGAGCATTTTACATGACTAAGAACAGTGCCATCCCGAGCTCACATAAGAGAAGCACAATCTAGACTCCGCTCTATTGATCCCTTTGACTTGCTGTTAGCACCAGAATCAGATCATCCTGCACGTTTCCTTCCCCTCCCAACCCCCACACACCCACCCTCCCACCCACTTTCAAATAAGGTGTTGCAATCGCCTTTGGTATCTATTTTGATACAGGCATTTCTCTACATTGGGGATCTATGGTTTGGGCTTCCAATATCTTTGGTGCTCTGTGCCAGCCCATCCTCTTCCCCTAAGCCAATGCTCTGCTGTTTGGCTCCACCCTGGAGATGCTGAGCAAGCAGAATGTACTTGCATCAATGGTTGTTTCAGTAGCAATTCTCTGTAGATACTTCCAGGCCAAATAATGCAGGGAGCAGTGGGAGGGAGAATGATGGAGAGAAGAAAAGGAACCGGAGATCACTGAAAGCCCCAGAAACCCCACCACTAAAAGGAATCAGAACAAACCTCATAGCTCGTTGGGCACATGGGAGTTACTGTACCCAAGTTACTGAGGCTTAGGAAAGTTCAATGCTTGGTAAAGGGTCACAAATATGGTGAGGCAAAGAATTTGCTGAGTGTGTCATCACACTGCCCCTCACCAGATGGCTCTGTACCACCTGCCAGTTAGTGAGTCCATCATTTTAACGACCTTCTCTTTTAAAATGCAAATACTCCTGCAAAGGATAAAACCTGACCATTGACAACTTAGTGCAAGCTGAACTGATCATATAATGAGATCAGCGCTACACCAGTCAGCTCCAGCTGCCATAATAAAATACCACAGACTGGGTTGGTTAAACAATAGAAATTTATTTTCTCACTGTTCTGGGGGCTGGAAGTCTGAGCTCAGGACGCCAGCATGGCTGGGTTCCTCGCTTGCAGATGGCTGCCTTCTGGCTGTGTCCTCACGTGTTGGAGAGAGAGAAAGATTTGGGGGACTTGACACCAAAAGCAGAAAAAACAAGCGGGACTACATAAAACTAAAGAGCTTCTGCATAGCAAAGGAAACCATTAACAAAATGTAAAGCCAACCTATGGGGTGGGAGAAAATATTTATCCAATAAGGGGTTAAATTCCAAAATATACAAGGAGCTCATACAACTCAATAGAAAAAAAATATCCTAATTAAAAAATGGGCAAAGGGTATGAAGAGACATTTTCCCAAAGAAGACAAACAAATAGCTGATTCAGAAACAGGTGCTGGATATCACTAACCATTAGTAAAATACAAATCCAAACCACAATGAGCTATTACCTCACAACCTGTTATGATGTCTATAATCAAAAGACAAGAGATAAACAAATGCTGGCAAGGATGTGGAGAAAAGGAAAGCCTTATACACTGTTGGTGGGATGTAAATTGGTACAGCCACTACAGAAAACAGTTTGGAGGCTTTCTAAGTGATTAGAAATAGAGATACCATATGATCCAGCAATCCCATTGCTGGGTGTATATCCAAGGGAGATTAATTCACTATCTTAAAGAGATACCTGTATTTCCATATTCATTGCAGCATTATTCACAATAGCCAAGGAATGCAAACAACTTAAGTGTCCATCGGTGAATGGGGTCATGGGTGAAAGAATTGGAGTTATATATAATGGAGCTATTTTGCACCCATGCCCTTAAAAAACCTGTGGATACTGCTGTCCAGAAGCTTCTCCTTTTGTTTCTGTTCATGTATGTTGGGGACGACAGTTCATTCCTATCAGTCTTCCCCTTTTTACTGATCTGGTTTGGGCAGCAACGTGTTCAGTTCCAGGGGATGAATCATGTTGGCCTTGGTCAATCCCAGCAATCCCATTATCTCTTGGTAACGATTGATCTAGTTAGAGGGCACGTGATCAAGTTCTGGCCAATGAGACAAAAGGGCAAGCTACTGAAGGTTTTTTAAAATATGTCTTTCCTTGGTGAAAGAGACACATGTAAAAATAAAGCCCTTTTTGTCCCCTTCTTACTTTGGGTACTATGGGGTTATGATGTGATGGGTGGAGTTGATGCAGCCCTATTGTAGCCATGAAGTGAGAAGCCTGAGGGGGAGATGTCCTCAAAATGCTGAGGAAGGAAGGAAATGGCTTGAGTCCTTGAAGAAATCACTGAACTGCTCAACCCATCCCAGGACTGCCCGCCTTAGACTTTTCTTAAGTGAATAATAATATTCTATGGCTTAACCCACTGTAAGTCAAGTGGTCTGTAACTTGAAGTTGAAAACACTCCCAGAGGATCCATATAAAGACAGTTTCAACTGTTTTCTTATAGACACTGATGCTTGAAAATAGCTATGGCTGGGGAAAGAAAGCAGCTCACTCGTTCGTGGGGTTAAGAAGAGCAACTTATATGATAGGTGTGATGGGGCAGAAAAGACTGAACATGTGTGTGTGGCTCAGCCATAACGCGTTGGGCTCACTAAGATCTTCCTGCCCCTGGAACATTTACCACCTGCTCTCTGCTTCTTGTGCATGTTGTCGATAACACTTCTGGGGCAGAATTTCTCTGCCTTGCAACTGAGAGAGTACGCCAGTCTAATGCGTGGAAGGCATAGTGAGCCTTGGGCCCAAGGCCAACCCTCCAATCCAGCTTTACTTGTCACAAGGCTGTTGACTTTGAGCCTTACCTGATACCTCTGTCTATTTCTCAACTGGTTCAGAACCTGTGGGGACGTAGAACACAATCTTATGAGCAGAATATAATTTGGAGAACAGAAGATGTCTAAGTCTTTCTGGGAGAGTAAAAGGAGGCTGAACCAGGGAGACGATGCCTGAGCTGAAAGGAGGACTAGACATTTTCTATACAGCCAGGGGTTAGGGAGAAAGATAAGGGTAGAGGTGACAGGAACAGTGACATTGTGACAGAGAGCAAGGCACAGAGGTACAAAAGAGCAAGATGTGTTCTGAAAACCATAAGCAGCTTGGCATCCCGTGGCAGGAACACAGCAGCCAGAATGAGGCTCAACAGAGTGTCCTGAAGTTTAGATATTATCTGATTGCTAGTACAGAAGAGGAAAAAAAATCTTTCCTTCTACATTCAAAGCTCTCAGCTGGGGCACCTGTAACAAAAAAAAAAAAGATTAACAAAAGAAAAACAAACAGGAGCTTATTAACATGTGTATCTCATATATACATGGGAGAGACTGAGGGAAAGAGTAACTCAAAGAGATGGCTTAGAACTCTTAGCTTCTATAACATCTTCAACAAAGAACAACNGGACCTGATAACAGACCTCAGCGTCCCTGCCCATCTGTGCAATGGGAACGATGCTTTGTAAAGTATTAAGACATTTCCTATTCCCCTAGTCACACTTTTTTCCTGCTAGCTCAGAAGGTAGACATGTAAGAAAGTCAAGACTCCTGAGTTGCCCAGGATTTCATCTCATTTTTGGATTCAAAATACACTTTATGAATACTATATAACAACAGAGACTAGGAATGTAGTAGAACCAGAGAGGGCCAATCACAGCTGCTGAAAGGGCTACACCTGGTGGGTAACTGAATTGCATGGCAATGATTTATTCTTTCCTGATTGTGGTTCACCTGGTACTGGCAAGGCAATTGTGTCTGCTTTCTAAAAAGGGGAGAACATTATTGGGCATTATTGGGTTTTATGTGACCCTCGTCTAAGCACCTTTTTTTACCTTTGTATGTTATATAGGATTGCCCAAATTGTCTTAATGTGTAATAAAGAAGTTTTTAGAGGTTTTTTTTTCCAACTAAGAGTTTGATTAGTGTTTGATAATTAAATTTGAGCATTTGCTATTGAGGCTGAAATTCAATTGCAAGGCAGTGGCTGTACAAAATCATTGATACATGATGGGTGGCAAGTAACTGCTCTGCACCTGTTTTGTCATCTGTAAGGTGGAGATAGTGCCTACTTTGCAGGGTGGCTTAAGGACTAAATAATTGTTTGCAAAGCATCTAGCACAGTGCTCAAAATAGAACAGGGTCTAAATAAACGGTAGTTGGTTATTATTGACTGAAACAAATAAAAAAATGTCCTTTACACATGTTTAGAAGTAGCAAGGCAACCCAAAACTTATCCAACTTGCGGATTCTTTATGACCAACTTAGGGACCCTGAGGGAGAAGGTATCATAAAAGCACAAGATTAGATTGTGTTTCAGGTTTGTTGATTGTTAAAATGCTTTTGCTTGATTCAGTTTTTTTGTTGTTGTTCAAAGGGTTGAATTTAAGTAAGAACAAAATAGCAAGTTCAAGGAAGAAAAACAGCAAGTTCAATTTAATTTGCATCTGAAGGGATTAATAACAGGTACAATTTGTGCCCTGTCACTGTCACCTACATTATGTTTTTTGACTTCCCACAATTATATAAAACCTAATTCACAAACCTTGCCATCTACAGGAATACAGACATTCACAGTTTGAATGGGTTTAAATGGGCTCCATTAGTAAAACAATTTGGCAAGAATCCTTGTCCCTTTGAATTAAAAATTAGGAAAACAGAAGAGAATTGTGTCATTTGTGGTAGAGAATATACTCAAATTTAATCATATTTGATGCCTTTCATTATTCAGCAAATAGTTTCTTTGTTTAGTTCCCCAAAAAGTAAATCTGCATTCTCTATTCTTCTTGCCAGCACAAAGGATTTAGCACCTGAAATAAAGCATTCTTATTTGCAAGTGATTTGTTTCATAGTTTCTTTTTAATTAAATAGAAGACTCCTATAGTCTTTCTTCCTACTCATAGAGGGAGCTTATTTTTTCCCCCCTATAAAGAAATGAGGAAATCCTTGTTCATGTATATACCGTATTTGCCGGCGTATAAGACGACTGGGCGTATAANCAAAGCTATAGAGAAATGACAAGACCAAGTAAAGCAGTTTTACGCTTCCAAGGGAAACAAACTGTGCGAAGGTAAATATATGGAGGAAAACCAATGGAGTAATGTTTGTTTGTAGACTCCCCTGGTGCTAAAAGTCTAGCGTCATCTCCAGTGAAGGAGAATTTATATCCCTCCTATATGCAGAAAAAGAGGGTAGAGAGAGCTTTTCCTATATTTGTTGTTTCTTAATAGCCTTCACCTCAAAATAATTTTTCTGTCTAAGAGGTATATTTGGGGTCACACAATCTGGTTTCCTTCAACTGTAACCTGTGTTTGTGGCTGAGTGGTTTTTATAGACTTCTTCCTGCCTGTAAAATTTGAGGGCTCCGAAGACCCCTTCTCATGTTGTACTGTCTCTGTGCCTTTCAGTGTCAGCTGACATGATACTTTCAAAAACCTTGAGGCTTTCGGCGTGTCGATATGTAATTCACTCTATTAGACAAAAGATGTACCCACAGTTCTTCATAAGATAAGCTCTCTTCTGCCGTGGCTTCTTTGTGTAATCGCTGTGGGACAAGACCCTTAAGACTTATATCTCATTGTTTAACAGAGAAGTTCTTCAAGATATACCCTTAAGACCTGTGAAAGGCCTTTTGTAATTTGCTGACCCTTATTTAGACCATGTTTTGTTTTGTTTTGTTTTTAAAGGAGGGTGCAGCTCACATGTGGGCCCATGTGGGGATCGACCCGGCAACCTTGGTGTTATCAGCACCACGCTCTAACCAGCTGAGCTAACAGGTCACCCCTTAGACCATGTTTTTTGAGCAGTGCTTGATATTGGATCTTTTCTCAGAAACTATTTCTTAATTTTAACATTGTTTGCCATCTGGAGAGACTGGAATGTGAAAAAAAAATTTTTTTTTTTTTTTTTTACAAATGCAGTGGGTTCTAGCTCCTATATATTTAAGAGTTGGTTCTTTAGTTTATCTCTCTTTCCTTACATCTTATACTAGGCAATGAGAAGGAACTAGGTGACACTTTTAATATTCTACCTTGATCTCCTTACCTAGGACTGGGGTTAGCAAAATACAGCTGATGGGCAGGTTGCCCATGTTTTGTAAGGGAAGTTTTATGGGAACCGCTCATGCTTATATGCTAGTTTTGAAGGTGGTTGCTTTAAGGCAATTATGGCAGGGTTGAGTAATTGTAGCAAGATGGTATGGCCCCAAAGCATAGACTGTGTACTATTTGCCCCTTTCCAGAATGGGGTTAGCACCTCCTGACCAAGGTTACTGAGTTCACTAGGTGCATCTTTTATTTTCCATGTTAGCTCAGATGACAATGTTGCCCGATTTCTGCCACTACATAACAAGGACCCCTTTCCTCCATCTTCCGCTTTCCCTCACTTTCCTTGCATCCTTCATTGACAATCTCCTCAAGGTCCTTAGGCCCCCGCTAACACTGTACTTAAGGACCTTCCTTTTTCTGCCTGCCACCTGTTCCCATAGGCAAAGCCACACATTTTGTTGAGGTCGCACCACACTTCAGTGTACTGACTATATTCTGGTTGTCTATGAACTATACAACAAATTCATTCTAAAACTTAGTAGCTTAAAACAAAAGGATCATTTTAGTATTTCCTCTCATAGTTGTGAGGGTAGAATGAACTCTGCTAGGTGGGCCCCACTTGGGACTTCATGGGGTTGCAGTTTGATGTTAGTTGGCGCTAAAGTCATTTGGAGGCGTTCTCACTCAAGCCACAATAGCTTCCCGTGGCTTCTCTAAGTGACCTGGGGTTCCTTGCAGCATGGCGGCTGGGTTCCAAGAGCAAACATCTCAACAAGAGGGTAAGAAAGAAGTGCGTGCCATTTTTATGACCTACTCTCAGAAGCCACATATCATTACTTCCCCCATGCTTTGTTGTTTGAGGCAGTTACAGAAGGTCACTCAGGTTCAAGGAGAAGAGACGTAGAAGCCTTCACTGGGTGGAAGGAGTGTCAATATGACAACGCAAGAATAACATGTAACGTTGGAGACACTGTGCTACACACACTGCCACTCATCCACAAGAAATGTCATATTTCTCTACTTTTCCAAGTCAAAATAAGTTGTTCTTGGTTTGCCTTGGTGCACCCTACTGACAAGTATGTTGGAAAGTTCATATCCACTCATATTCTTGGCCTCCCTTGGAGTTAAGCTGAAACTTTACACATACCAGACATTTTGAGTAAAGGTAAGCAAAAGGGAGGTGACAAAAAGGACTCTGGGCTTCTGTATAACCTGATGGATAGCTGAGAGGGAGAATATCGGAGGAGGAACAGGTTTATTTTATTTTGTGTTTGCATGTATGAGAAGAAAGAAGATTTTGATTTTTGACATCTTGGTGTTGAGGTGTTATCGAGACCTGTAACATGAGATGTCAAGTAGACCATTGGTTATAAGAGTGAAGAACCCAGAAATGTAGCCTGGGCTAGAGATATACATTTGTGAGTTGTCTGTGTAGGTGGTATTTAAAAACGTGGGAGTGAATGAGATTGCCAGATAAGGAACATTTTGAGATAAGAGGAGAAGGTCTAAATGGCCTGAAGAAACTTAATAATTAGTGAAGACCAGGTTTATAAAAGGGACTGTAACAGGACTGACTAGAGAAGGTGGAGGGGAGGATGACAGTGTGATGGCACCTAAAAAGACAGTTTCTAGAAGAAAGGCGTTCTCAGCAGTGTCAAAACTCCTGAAAAAAGACTAGAGAACTAAAAAATACCAGTTGCACTAACAACATGGGTGTCCTTTGTAGTCTTAATGAGTTAGTGCTTTTGCTTCTGAAGAAATGGGTTAAAAGGTGAGTGGGAGGTGATAAAATGGAAACAGTGTGAGGAAAAAAAAATTTAAAGCTGAGGCAGTATTTTGGGTTGGGGCTGGGAGAACTGAGAGGTTAGTTGGTAGTGTAAGGATTCCAAGAAGGTAGGAAGGAAGGTGGGCACAAGTAAAGGGCTTGTTTTCAATGTGAAGAGCCAGTCCTCTGTTGTAACAGGTGGGAAGAAAGAGAATGTGAGAGGTGCCAGCTTAAGTAGCTTTGTATGTTTGGCATGAAGGGCCTGACTTCTCTTTTCTCTTTAACAAAAGAGGGGTGATTAACTGTATCTCTGAAAGTTAGTAATAATGGTGCCTTGTAAACTACTTGCTTTATATGTGGATGGATGCCTTAGCTCTCTAATTGTTTCACAGATTGGAGAGCTAAAGCTAGGTTGGAACAGAAACAATAGGTGCTTAATAGTCACATAGATGGGAACAAAAACAATAGGTGCTTAATAAATACTCGATTTATTTTGATTCCAATGATTCTGATGATGATGATGATGGTGATGATAAATCTGATGATGCCCTGATGTCAAGGAAAAGTATAATACATAAGCTCTAATCAGGCCCCTATTACAAGGCGCCTGACAAGTGTGAGGAATGAGAATGAGAGCTGGCCCATGGCAGTACAAGGGAAGGAAAGCCAGCATGCTCCTTCTTGTCCGGGACCCGAAGGGTTAAGACCAACGAGAGGTGGCCATCGGTGTTTTCTAGAGAGGCTCGGGGAAACCTAGTCGGGGAAGGTAGGGCAACTTCCGGTTTCTGGGTGGTTTGAGTTTAGGACCCTGGGTTGGTGGGGTCCGAAGGAGTGGGAGCTCCTTTCTCCGGGATAGCTGGGCCTGCTGGGAGTGCAGGGCGCCTTGTGTGTATCCCCCCGAACAGTGAGTTCTTTCTCGGGGAGGGGGGGGGAAGGGAGCAGAGGGCTGCGGGCAGGAGGACTGGAAACTGCACCGCCCGGGCTGCAACGTACCTGCCGGAGGGGGATCCCGCCTGCTGTGAGGGGCGAGAGCCCTGCCTCTCCAGCCGCCCAAGCCTCCTCACCTCCCTCGCTTGCGGGGTCTCTTAAAGAATCAAGTCAGCTGGAGACGATCTGGTCTCCTGGAACTTCACCCCGCAGGGCACCCCAACCTGTCTCCCCCGCCGACGGTTCTTAATCAGTGCATTCAAGCTCCATCCTAGTCCAGTTTGCGCTCTTCTCTGACAATGAACACTGGCCTTCTCTGTGGAGTGACACCTTAAGGGACAGCCTTTTAATACTATTTATGGCCTTGAATTTGTTGCCGTTTTATTGAGCCAAGTATACCTGAGGGCCCCACTCCTACCAAAATTAATAGTTTCTTAGCAGGGAAAATGCTGGCATGGTTATCTGCTTCCCAGGCTCTGGCTTCCTTTGTGAGGAGTTTGATAGAAATATGTAACTCGGAAAGCAAAACCTATTACTCCACTTGAACAACTTTCCTTTATTTTTTTCTATTCAGGTGCCTGGTTTTTCCCCCTCAAACACGGGCTATTTATAATTGAGACTAGTTTCATCTTTTCTTAACAACAGATCCCTAATTGCTGAGGGTGCTTAGGGAATCCCAGCTCCCTTTGGTATAAGGTCTAAGGGTGTAAATCTCTGTTCTACAAATCCAGTCAATATATTGCAAAATAAAGGCCCTTTTTGGGGATCGTTTGCAGTTTGGAGTTATGCCTAGCTCTGCCTCCTGCTCTAGTTTACTGTTAGAAATGACAGTGTGAGGCAGTGTTCAAACCGACTTGGGACTGAATCCTGTTCTACCACTTTCAGATTGTGTCGCCCTGGGAAAGTTTCTTAATGTCTTTTTATCTCATTTGTAAAGTGCTGGTAATTGTTAATATACCTCAGAGGGCTATTGTGATAATTAAATGAGAAATACTGTGTGTAAATTATTTAGATCACTGCCTGGCACATACATAATAGGCAATAACGGTCAAAATTAGAACTATACCATTTTTTTTTCATGTGTATGCCTTTGTGAATTCTTTTAGGCTCTCATTTTTCCTGAATTACGCTGTTCATTTATATATGAAATGGATGCTATGTTCATATATAACTGCCTTCTAGTGATAGATCACATTTCCCAGTCCCTTAAAGTAGGTCAAGGATTGTATTTCGCTCTGGAAGATAAAGTTTAGGTTGAATTGGATATTGTGATTATGATAGACCTAGAGGCAAGGAAGAGGTCCCTTGTTAGGGGGTTATTGTTTATAATTATTTAGGGGTTATTGTTTATAATTATTCTAGCCTGCTTTGTCCTAATCTCTTGTTACTGGTTATATAAATCCTAACTCTCTTTTGAAATTGACTTCAAAGGTTTCATCCTTTTGTCAAGGACCAAGTTATTCTTTCTAAACAGGATGCTTTTTCTTTAGCTGCTTCTCATACCTGCATATCGATTCCTTGAAGTCTTATTATTGGTGACTTTTCCAAAAAACTAGTTAGCTTTTCAATTAAAGGTGTTTCTAACCTCTGAGTGGAAAATGAGTATTAGTATTTATTCTATTTTTGAAGCTTGATCCTCAGACTTTAATGTGAAGATTTAATTTTTAAAATTATTTCCTTGAAAAGGTAAATCGGATTAATCCTTAATTCTAAACACTTGTATCTGAGAAAAGATTTTCTTAAAGGGCTTCTAAAGACCATGTTTCTTATTTTCAGTATTATTAACAGAACATTCTGTGCCTACAATTGTTATGTTACAATGGTTGGGAAGGAAGAAGAAGAATACATTTTACCAAATGCCTCCAAATATGATCTGATTCCTTCCACAGGATTTCTGATCCCTAACCTGGCTGTGAGCGTTGTGATGGAGCAAGAGAAAAAACTGTTGGTCTCAGATTCTAATGGTTGCACAGAGAAGGAGAGTCTGAAAAGCCCTTTCACAGGTGAGGGATGAAGAAGATGATCTGAATACTTTGAATTCATTATAAGATGTGCTATAGAGATGTAGAAAGAATGGGGCATTTGAATGAAACAAACTTTAATTTGATTCCCTGCTCTGTAACTTATACGTTTTATTAACTCTTACAGCCTCAGTCTTCTCATCTTTAAGAAAAAAAAAAGGAATGATAATATCTGTCTCATATATATATATATATATATATATATATTTTTTTTTTTTAAGATTTTATTGGGGAATTGGGGGAGGGGAACAGACAAGTTGCTGTCCTTTTGTTCTTCAGTCTAATTGTGGAGGACGTCGCTTCACTGGCCCATGTTGGTATTATCATTGCGCTCTTCCTGGGTGAGGCAGATTGGTCACCAGCCACTGGACGGCTGCTCACGGTGGCTTTTGGCAGCTCACACCAGCTGCCGGCTGCTCATGGTAGCTTATGAGAGCCCACTGCAGCCCCACTGCAGCCTATGCCATTGACAGCAACTCACGGCAGCCCCACTCCAGGTCGAACTGGTGTTCACCATCTTAGCTGTAGAGGGCGCACAGTCACTGGCCCTCATGTGGGATCTGAACCGGGGCCCTGCTTCTCAGAGCTGGTGTCCCAAGCCAACTCTTAACCAACGCACCACTTGTCTGGCTCTCATATATTTTTTTTTAATTAATGAGATACCATATGCCAAGCTACTGTTCTTAATAAATAGGGGCTATCATTAGTTCTATATATGCTCAGATTTTAACTCAGGTATTGTCTTTCACCTCAGATGGTGTGCTATTCGGTATCTCCCTACTCAGATCCCCTTTTTTCTTTTATGTTTTCTAGAACAGTTAGTGAACTTGTTTTTAGATTGCTATCCTCCTTGGCAGTTGCTGACAACGGTTCAAATAGTTGCCCCAGATACAACACAACATGTGTTTGAACTGTGTGGGTCTACTTATACATGAATTTTTTTCAATAAATACTATAAATGTGTTTTCTCTTCCTTATGATTTCTGTAATAGCATTTTCTTTTCTCTAGCTTACTTTATTATAAAAACACAATATATAATACATATAGCATATAAAATGTGTGTTAATTGACTGTTTATGTATGTTTGGTAAGGTTTCTGGTCAACAGTAGGCTAGTAGTTAAGTTTTGTAGGAATCAAAGTTATGTGTGGATTTTTGACTGTGCAGGGGGGTTGGCACCCCTAACCCCTGTGTTGTTCAAGGTTAACTGTGCTTGATTAGTGTTGTTGCTTAAGTACAGAAAATTCACCTGCTTCTGATGAACACAGAGTAAAAGAAGTAAAGCTAGCTTTAAAACCTTTTTTTATGAAATAATTTATGAGGTTTTACTTTGTTATTCTCCTTCTTCCACTGCAATTCAGAAATTCCTTCCCCTGGCAGAGATTAGGGAATATGTTTAGAATATTTGTTTATCCTTGCAGGAAATGAAGGGAATAATTTGGAAACTGTTCAACACAATAAGGCAAATAAACTGAAAGACAGAGCCTCATCAGAATGGTTTAAAAGAGATGGCCCACAAAATTGTAAACATGAGGATACACAAGAAATGCCGCTGATGTGGTCCCAAGGAGATGAGATGTGGTGTGATGATTTCTATGAGGATGATGGCAAATCAGAGAATCAGGGAAGCTCTACAGAAAAAGAGGGAGAAAAACCCAATCACTGGGGATGGGACCCAGGAGACCACGTGAATGGCACTGTCCAGCAGAAGTCATCCTTCAGAGACAAGCCCTACAAATGTTCCGAATGTTGGAAAAGCTTCAGTAATAGTTCTCATTTGCGTACTCACCAGAGGACCCACTCAGGAGAGAAACCTTATAAATGCTCTGAGTGTGGGAAATGCTTTAGTAACAGCTCTCACTTGATTCAGCATCTGAGAACACACACGGGAGAGAAGCCGTACCAGTGTGGTGAATGTGAGAAAAGCTTCAGCAATACCTCCCATCTTACTATCCACGAGAGGACTCACACGGGAGAGAAACCCTATAAATGTCCTGAGTGTGGGAAGAGTTTCAGCAGCAGCTCTCACCTTATTCAGCACCACCGATCGCACACAGGTGAAAAACCATATGAATGTCCTGTTTGTGGGAAATGCTTCAGCCACAGTTACGTCCTCATAGAACATCAGAGGACTCACACTGGAGAAAAACCTTATAAATGCCCTGATTGTGGGAAGGGCTTTAGTCAGAGTTCCAGCCTGATTCGCCATCAGCGCACACACACTGGTGAGAAGCCCTACAAATGCCTTGAGTGTGGGAAATGCTTTGGTTGTAATTCTACTCTGATCAAGCATCAGAGAATACATACAGGAGAAAAACCCTACCAGTGTGCAGAATGTGGGAAGAATTTCAGTCGAAGCTCAAACCTCATTACACACCGGAAAACGCACACAGGAGAAAGACCTTATGAAAGCTCTGAATGTGAAGAAAGTTTGAGTCAGAACTGCCATGTGATGGAAGAATGCAGAATCCAACCAGGAGAGAAACCATATAAATGCTGTGAGTGTGGAAAGAGTTTTGGCCTCAGCTCCCATCTCATTAGACATCAGAGGACACATACAGGAGAAAAACCTTACAGATGTCCTGAGTGCTGGAAAACTTTTAGTCAGAGCTCCACCCTGGTGATTCACCAAAGGACACACACGGGAGAGAAACCTTATAAATGTCCTGACTGTGGTGAGAGCTTCAGTCAGAGCTTTAACCTTATCAGGCACCGGAGGACCCACATAGGAGAAAAACCTTACAAATGTACCGACTGTGAGAAATGCTTCAGCCGAAGTGCCTACCTCAGTCAGCATCGGAAAATTCACATAAAAAAGTCTCTTAAGCCTCCAGAAGTTGAAGGTTTTCCTCATGAGTGGACTTGGAAAAACAGTTCAGGGGAAATGGCCCTCGTTTCTTCATTTTCAGTCCTAAATTCATCTTCCTTTTGAGCCCCAAAGCCTGTTTTTTGTTTTTCTTTTCTTTTGTTATTGGACCATTACAATTAAGGTATTCTCTGATCATTGTGCTCCTTTCTTTGGTTTTGTTGTCAAAACACCTAGAAAATGTCACCCTCTCAGTTTAAAGGATGGGAAGACCCAGATTACCAGGTAGTTGAATCTGCCCATTGAGAGTTACTGCCAAGGATGGAGAAAAGGTAGTTTAGTTGTTTTTGATTTAAGGTAAAATAGGAAGAGCTTCAAAGGAAAATGTAAAGAGTGATTCTGGGAGTTCATAAAAGGACACCCTGAGAGCTTGAAGCTGAGAGTGATATTGAATTGTCTTATTTTCTCTCGCCTGATTGGGTGGCAAAAAAATCATTACTGGCCTCAGGGAATTAATCAGAAAAAGATTCTTTTTGCACAAATAATTTCCTGGTCTTTTTGCTGGGTCTTAAAGGGAAGAAAAGATTCTTTTTTTTTTTTTTCCAAATGCATTTTAAATTGCTGGAGATTAACTTCTGTAGTATGTAGAAATGCAGTGTCCAATACAATTGCCACTAGCCACATGTGGCTATTTAAACTTAAATTTATATTGAGATTAAATGAAATTTAAAATCCAGTACCTTAGTCACACTAGCCCCTTGCTTTGTGCACAGTATCAGCCCCGTGTGACTGGTTGCTGCTGTACTAAATATCACAAGAAGTTCTTTATTTCAAGATCATCATTGTCAGATTCATAGATATTTCCTGTAAGACTCATAAGTATTTCCTATTAATGTGCTCTAGGATTTCTGCTCTCCAAGAGGGATTGCAGTAGAGGATAGAAATGTGTTTGAGTTTTGAAGGCACTGGGTGTAGAGATTGGCTATTTTAATGACTATGTTTTAATTTATGTTTGACCATCTGTTATCTAGTGGTCTGATCCCATTGTCTTGGACAAAGCCAGATTAGGAAGGATACTTGAATTCTGTTTTAAAATTTTTGACAAATAGTCTTTACCCTTCCGTTTTCCCTTTTCATAATCCTTCGTCAGATCAGAAACTGGGTTCTCAGACCCACTGAGTCTGAGGCAGTGTCCAGGGACAGTCTGCCACTGGAGACCAAGATCCTTAATGGCAATCTCGGCAGTTTTCTTTTGCCTTCTTGACTTACGTGGCACACGGACCTGATAACAGACCTCAGCGTCCCTGCCCATCTGTGCAATGGGAACGATGCTTTGTAAAGTATTAAGACATTTCCTATTCCCCTAGTCACACNAAGTGCTGTCTTTTCCACATATTTAACACGGGTTCACTGCAGGAATTACAGTTTTTTAATATTAATATTTCACAAGTCAATAGCATGTAGGATAATATCTCTTAATAATCATAGGGTTTATAGGGGTACCAGGAGGAGGAGAGAGAAAGCAAGGGATTAAGAACCTATTTGAAGAAATAACGACTGAAAACTTCCTAACCTGGCAAAGGAAATAGGCATACAAGCACAGAAAGCAGAGAGAGTCTCAAACAAGATGAACCCAAACAGGCTCACACCACGACACATTATAATTAAAATGGCAAATGTTAAAGACAAAGACAGAATCCTAAAAGCAGCAAGAGAAAGGCAGCTAGTAACTTATAAAGGAGTTCCCCTAAGATTATCAGCTGATATCTGAACAGAAACTTTGCAGGCCAGAAGGGATTGGCACAAACTATTCAACGTGATGAAAAGCAAGGATCTACAAGCAAGTCTACTCTATCCAGTAAGGCTATCATTTAAAATTGAAGGACAGATAAAGAGCTTCCCAGACAAGGAAAAGCTAAAGGAGTTCATCACCACCAAATCAGTATTACAAGGAATGTTAAAGGGACTTCTTTAATATGAAAAAAAAAAGATAAAAAATATAATAAAATAGCAATAGTTAAATATCTATCAACATTAGTTTCAACGTAAATGGAGTAAATGCTTCAATCAAAAACATAGGGTGGCTGAATGGATAAGAAAAAAAAGCCCTTACATATGTCTTACAAGAGACTTACTTCAAATTGAAAAACACACAGACTGAAAGGGCTAGAAAAAGATATTTCATGAAAATGGAAATGGAGAAAAACAAAAAAAGCTGGGATAGCAAGACTTATACCAGACAAAATAGACTTTAAAATAAAGGCTGTAACAAGAGACAAAGAAGAACCCAGTAATCCCACTTCTGAGTATTTGTCTGAAGAGACCAAAAATGCTACTACTTCCAGGAGATGCGTGTATCCATATGTTCATTGCAGCATTGTTTACAATGGCCAACATGTGGAGGCAGCCTGGGTGTCCATCGATGGAACAATGGATAAATAGGAGGTGATATATATAATGGAATATTGATTGGCCAGGGAAGGGAATGGGTCCTTGCCATCTGCGAGGGCATGAATGGACCTGGAGGGTACTTTGCGGAGTGGAGCATTATCAGACAGAGAAAAGACAGTTGCAATGTGGTTTTACTTATATGTGGAATCTAAAGAACAAAATAAACTAACAAACAAAACAGAAACACACACACACACACACACACACACACACACACACACAAGGGAAGCTATGCTAGGATGTTGTCATTAATACCTGTTGTTGATAAGCACTGCTGATTGGCACTGCTGGAGACATTGATAAGAACGCGAGAAACAATTATGATACTTTAAAAAAATGGTGTAAAACAATATACATTTATTATCATACAGTTCTAGATGTTAGAAGTCCCAAATGGGCCTCATTAGGTTACCATCAAGGTGTCAATAGAGCTGATTCTTCTGGAGACTGCATATGGGAGAGGCTTTTCCAGCTTGGAGAGACCTCCTACATTCCTTGGCTCCTGGCTCTCTTCCTCTAATTTCAAAACCAGCAATGTCAGGATGAACTTTTCTCATGGTCTCACTCTTCTGACTCCTCCCACTAATTAAGGACCTTTTTGATTAAAATGAGCAGCTCAGATACTCCAAATGAGACAGATGTTTAAACTTTCAAGTCCAAGAATTTATGAGGATTTACTGAGTGTTTGGTCTGGGCAAAGCTCCTCTTTGCTAATCTAAATAGCTCTGCAAAGATCTTGGGACACTTACTCCAGGCATCATGAGGCTGCCCTTGGTTAGTAATGGCAGTGGTGTTAAAACTGTGTAGCAGCCTCAGGAAGAGAAGAGAGATCTGTTCCTCTGCCTTGGTGAGGTTACGTCTTGTAGGCAGTGGTGCATAGCATGTAAAGAGCCCTGGAATGATAACCTTAGGAGTAGCCTGACTTGTCTGCCAACACTGGTGCCACCGCTTGCTAGCTATGTGCTCCAGGATTGAGGAACCTAAGCTGGCAGCTGATACCAAGCTTTTAGGTGGAACAACTGACTTTGCCTAAACAAGCTTGCAGAAAGGTATACCCACTAAATTTGGACTTTACTTCTTTCATCTTCCCTTTGCCTGGAACAATAGTGTAATTAATCTATCACTGGTTTCTAGAGCTATTTATCAGCTTATTAAGAGATTATTATCCTACATGCTATTGGCTTGTGAAATATTACTATTAAAAAACTGTAATTCCTGCAGTGAACCCGTGTTAAACTTGTGGAAAAGACAATCTCAATCTGAGGATAATTTGCCCCAAACGAAACACCTCCATACATTCCTCCCCACGTTTTTGCTCTGAGAGAATACGGGTAGGTGCATCAGTGTATCTTTAGTGCAGAGTTGCCTGACCATTTTGGGTAAAGGAAGGGAATTTCTGGCATATCCTCTCCTCGTTTCTTCTGGCAAACGCCTACCTACTCATTCTTACAGATTCACCTTGAAAGTCACGTTCTCCATGCAGCAGTTCTTTCTACCGCCCACACACCCTAGGCACAGGAAAGAAAGGGTGTATCTGATTCATCTCTACGAGCATGCGCTCAGTAAATGATCGCAGAATGAATGGAAACATTCCGACCTCAGGCGGGGGATCTCCAGACAGGGATTTCCTCGGAACCAACTCCACCTCACCCCGGGCAGGACCTCAACTGCTGGAACTGCGGGGGGTAAACTTACGGAAGAACCCAGGACACAAACCCCTCGAGCCCCACCTCCTCAGGAGGCACCTGGAGTCCTCCCAACCGCCCACCAAATCAAGGTCTTCCCCATCCTCGCGGCCCCATCCCACATCACGCAACATCATCCCAGCGCCTATCCGGGCGTCACCGCGAGGGCCGAGCCGCCCGCGATTGGCCAAACGTGGCATAGCGCCATCTCGGCCTACCGTGCGAGCGCACCCTCATTGGCTGGCGGCGACGGTGGGCGGGGCCTGCGCGTAGGGCGCGCAGGGCGGGGCGAACTCGCTTTCTGGAGCCCCGCCCCCTGGTCTCTAGCTGGTACCGAGCGATCTTCAGCCGCCGAAGCGCGCGGGTCCAGGTGACAAGCGAATGGCGCGCGGCGGTTACTCTGGTTACTGCAGAAGCGCTGGCGAGGGATGCTGGTGAGGACGCCGTAGGGAGCCGCCGCCCTCGGAGAGGAGCTCTCTGGAGACTTCCGTTCACCTGCGGGGGAAGGAAGTCGCGGACTGGAAGGCTCGGAGGCAGGTGAATCGCGAGCTGCTGCCGAGGAGAAAGTCTCGAGGTAGGGGGCTGCGTTTCCCGGTCTTGGAGCCGCAGCCTTGAAACCAGGTCCATCTTTGGGGGAAGAAGGCAGCCCGGCAATTCCCCCCTTGACCGTGGGCAGCGTGGCTGGCGATCCCGCGGGTGGAGGACTCTGACTCCACGCCTACCCGGGCATCGCTGTCGGAAGAGGCGAGGCCGCATTTTTCTCAGCGCCAAGATATTTGATTTTTTTTTTTTGGGTCCCCGTCCTCTTCGGAAAGGACACCTGCAGCTGGTGAGAGAGAACAATTTTACCGTACGATGAGCCAACATCAGGACTAAAAACATAACCCGCAACAAACCCCAGGAAAAACCTATCTAAAAAAAAGAAAGAGAAATAGATTACCCGAAAGAGGAGAGTCTAATCGGGAGCTGTTGAAGCGGGCCATTTGTAAACCCTGCTTTCTAAGTCCTGTAGAACTTACCCCTTCAGACACTTGTATACTACTAACTTTGTATGCTTTTCTAAGTTGGTCTGATTTGCATTGTAATTCTGTGACGGTGTTGACTGGAGTTGGGCCGGTTCCCCGTGCTCTTTTTAGGAACACGTTTTGGGGAGAACGTCTGATCACCGCAACCCCACCAGGAAAATAAAAGGATCTCACCATCGACCGGTGCCACCAAAGGAGCCTTTGAGTCATGTGGACTTTCCTTGGCCTCGCCACTTTCACCTATTTTTACAAGAAGTGTGGGGACTTCATCACTTTAGCCAACAAGGAGCTCTTGTTGTGCGTGCTGGTGTTCCTGTCGCTGGGCCTGGTGCTCTCCTACCGCTGTCGCTTCCGAAGTGGGGCCCTCCTGGGGCGCCAGCCCCAGCTCATGGTCTTCTCGGATATGCTGTCAGCCTTGCCTTTCATTGGCTTCTTCTGGGCCAAACCCCCGCCTGGAACAGAAAANGGCAAATACGGTACTCAGAAATGCAGCAGGGAACTCACTCCCTAACTCCCTAACTATAACGTACCATAAGTCTGTGTAATAGGACTTGAGGTAAAGATTTACTCCCATCATTCCAAGTCATCCAAGTTGGATCTACCAAATGGGCCTTCTCCTCAGTGCTGTAGAGTTTCCTCATCGATGGAAGAGGTAGTGGATGGTGAGAGGTAGTGGATGGTGAGAGGTAGTGGCGTATGGTACTGTGACTCTCACCCCTTATACATTCGTCCAGCATACTCATCTTCGCCAGTCCCTTCTTTTCTGAAATCATGGTAAAGACAAAACTGTCTTTGCTTTTTTATTCTGTATTTGAGTTTACGTAATTCCTTTCGACCAGTATATTCATTCATTCACCAAAATTCACCTGAAGCCTAATATGTGTTTAACAGAGGTCAAATGACAGAGGGAGGGACAAATGTAAGGACAGGCTAGTAGTAGGAAAATGCAGCTTTTCAGGTGACAACTTTTATCTTTGCCAACTCTTGAACTAACTATGCTGAACCCTCCATCTTCAAATTTAGTAATTTGATAATCCGATGAGCTAGAGATAACTATAGATTCAAGTGGGTTAGGTTTGCTCTGTGAAAACATAGGCTTGGTGAAGTCTGACATAGTACTTTGCACACAATGGTGTGCCATAGTTATTGAGTGGATGTCAGGTGCTTGCTTATCTGTTTTGTGCTAATGTCCAAGAGTATGCCCTTACCAGAATGTGTGTTCCTACTAGACTGTCAGCATCTTGAGTATAGAAAATGGATTCTATTTTTGTAACCCCAAAACCCCACACAAAGCCCAGCATGTGAAGTGTTCATTAGTTTTGGTTGAGGGGTCTTCACCAGTGGATGAAGTCTACTGGAATTGGCTGTATAGTCTCGGGGTCCCTCTAGGTCCCTTGAATACCATTACCTGTCCAGTTCCCAGAGGCTGGGCTGGCTTGGAAGTGAAAGTGGGCTGTCCTAGGAGGCTGGGGCCATCCTCACACTAACCCTAGAAGACCCTTAATATGCACCCTCTCGCTCCTGTTAGGAATCTATGGAGGTAAGTGTTTTTGATGAGGTGAGCAATAAAGTTTTGAGGGTTTTGATCTAATATTGTTTCTAATGTGTTACAAATAAAAAATATTAGTGAAAAAGGAATTGCTCAGTTTGGTACAAACAAAAGGGATAAAATGAAGAAAGGAAAGGTTGTATTCAATAAATGCTTACCATATACCAAGTGTTGAGTATACAACTATGAAGAAGACATGGTCCTTGCCATAAGGAGTTGAATCTTTTGAAAAGGTATATGTAAATTGATAATTATAATGCAAACTGGTAACTGCTTTGACAACGGGGCAGAGTTATGAAAATTTCAAAAGAAAGAGATAATCTGGGTCTTAAAGAATTGGATAGTTGGGGCTGGCCGAGTGGCTCAGTTAGTTAAGAATGCAAGCTCTGAGCAACAGGGTTGCCGGTTCGATTCCCACATGGGCCAGTGAGCTGCATCTGAGCTGAGCTGCCATCAGGTGACAGGATGGCTCAGCTGGTGAGAGCACGTGCTCCTAACAACAAGGTTGCCAGTTTGAGTCCCATATGGGATGGTGGGCTATGCCCACCACAATTAAGATTGTACACAGCACCTTGAGCTGAGCTGTCCTGAGCTGTCGACGGGCAGGCAGAT
>NW_017731428.1:3805365-3808045 GCF_001890085.2 Hipposideros armiger | reverse complement strand
AAAAAAAAAGAATATTGGGGAACACAAGATTTGGAGACCAGGAGTCTAACTTTGGGTTTCATCACTTATAAGCTGTGATTTGGCAGAGCCACTTAACCTCTTTTAAGTTCCATTTTTGTTATTTTTAAATTCAGTATTGTTTTGGGGGTCTTATGATGCCGTGAAAGTGTTTTGACACATCATTACTTTATTAACAGATAATATATAATATTTTGGGTGAAAAATGATGACAGGCTGCCATGCTTCTAAAGCTCAGCAAAGTGCCTGGTACAAGGAACTTCAGATTTTCATGAAGCCATGGCCCTCTCCCCTCAGAGGGTGACTGACTTTTGACTAATCCAAGGTCACAAAGCTGGTAGTGGCAGCCAGAATTTAGGTCTCCTGATTCCAATCACCTGGTCTTCCTACTACACTATTATCATTCATTCATTCATTCATTCATTCATTCAAAACATTTTTATGGAAGATAAATTAAGTGCAAAGCATTGCGGTAGGTGCTGTGGGTAATTCTGATTTATCAGACACAGATTTCCCTCAAGGAACATAGGAGCTAGTGGGATGATGAGACTCCACCATAAGTGTGTATAGTCAGAGGTTGAGACAAAAGGTATGAATTAACTATTATGTGACTTGGTCAGGGTCATGGAAGAGGTGACAATTCAGCTGTGCTCTGAAAGGCAGAAAGGATTTGTACATAAGTCATAGGATTTAAAGTAGGCACGCCAGGGGTAAGCAGTAAGGTGACCAAAGGCACCGATCTTAGGTTTCAATAAATTCTAGGCAAATTTCATCATATCGTAACAAAGGCTATCTTTCACCCTGACTCTTGCACACTTTTTTTCTCTTTAGAATGCTTGTTTTGGACACAATTCATGTTTTACTCCTCTGGTGGCCTTGCTGACTCACTCCTATCCACTCTCGCTAAGGACACTTATGACATACTTCTCTTTGTTTTACTTCCTTGCCCCTTTTGTGTATTGGTTTCTTACGATTTCAAACGAACTTGTTTATGACTTAAGTAAAATTGCTTGGATCTAAGGGTGAATTTTGTTTAAATTAAGGAAGTTGTGATCAACATTAGGGGACCGATCCAAGATGGCAGAACACATCAGAATTACAACTAAATGATAGAACAAACCTGGAGAACCATCTGAAGTCTAGCTAAATGCAAGTTTTATAACTAAGGATATAAAGAAGAAGCTGCATTGAGACTGGTAGGAGGGGCGGAGATGTGAAATGGGCTGGCCCCAAACCTCCATGTGGTGGATGAAAATTGGCAGGGATATGTCGGCCATGGAAGTTCCCCAGAGAGGAGTGAGGGACCCCAGTCTCACACCAGGCTCCCCATCCAGGAGGACTGGTGCCAGGAAAGGAGTCCCCACAACATCTGGCTGTGAAAAACAGTGGGGATTCCGGCAGTCCAGGTGGGACGGAAGGCGGCGGGAAACCCAGACGTCCTTTTAAACGGCCCACGCGCAGACTTGCTGATAGGTACTCTGGTGGAGGGGCAGTGACTCAGGAGGCATCAGAGGCATACAGGGCTGACTGAGATATGTGGCCTTGGGGGGCGGCCTAGAGGATCGTCGGCAATTTCCCTGTGTGGGATCCTCCTCTGTGCAGCCAGTGAGCGGGCGCCATCTTTCCTGTGTTGAGCCCGCCCCCTACGCGTACGGCCAAATCTGAATCTGATTGGCCTGGTGAGCTCCTCCGCTCCTCTCTGCTGACTCACTGAGACCCGCCACACTCAGCTCTGTACTGCAGGAGGCTTTATCGGCAGCTGAACCTTACTGGAGCTGGCAACTGGCAGCAGGTGGCAGCATGCCTTGGTGTGTCCTGGCTTTTTGTGGAGCTATCCCAGGCCTGGTACTGGTGACAGACATCCTCAGTTCACAGCATGGCCTCTCCTACACACCCCCAGTTCCAGCATATACAGTTACCAACTGTGGATCACTTTGTAGCTCCTACCAGGTCACAGGCAGCAGGCGACCTGGGCCTGCACCAGAACCCCTCCCAAGAGGCCTCAAAACCAACATAATTGGAGGTTGGCTTCAAACCACAGCAGAGCACTGCCCAGTTAGACCCACAAGTGGCACACCCAAAGGGTGATCTCAATAGGCACCAGAGCATGTTGGGGCAAATCCTGCTCCACGTGGTAAGCCCTGCAGCACACAAGCCCATAACCTGTAGGTGTGGCCAATCCCCAAAGCCAGTCAGCCTGAGAACCAATCCCATCCACTGATGTGCTAATAGCAATCAAGATGCAACTATAACAGGAGGGCGCACACAACCCACACAAAAGATATTTCTGGAGCACTTGGCTCAGGTGACCAGGGAGACTGAGTGCTAGGGCTCCTCAGGGCACCTACTACGTAAGGCCACCCAGCAAGACACATAGCAGAGCTACCTAATACATAGAAACAAATAGACAGCCAAAATGAAGAAACAACTATGTCCCAAATGAAAGAACAGGAGAAAGCCCCAGAAGAAGAATTAAACAAAATGGAGGCAAGTGACTTACCAGAGACAGAGTTCAAAACACTGGTTATAAGGATGTTCAAGGAACTTAGTGAGGACATCAACAAAGAGAGAGCAAGCATAAAAAAAGACATAGAAACCATAAAAAAGAACCAGTCAGAAGTGAAGAATACAATAACTGAACTGAAGAATGTGCTAGAAGGAA
>NW_017731428.1:3804260-3805286 GCF_001890085.2 Hipposideros armiger | reverse complement strand
ATGGCACTTGAAAAGGCACAAGTCTAGGTCTGACCTGCCAAATGAGGCCACCAGAGACAACATAGGTGTTTAAGTAACAGAATGAAAAGGTCAAATGTGCATTTTGTTTAAGGTAACTAGATCTTTGGGGAGAAAAAAAAAATGCATTCTAGTTAAACATGCCTAGGTTCCTGAGCCAGATTTCCTGGGTTTGGATTCAGGCTCTGCTGCTGAGTAGCTGTGTGACCACTTCTCTGTACATTAGCTTCCTTGTCTGTAAAATGGGGCTAAAAATAGTACCTGCCTGATTGTGTGGCTGTGAGGACAAAATGAGCTTATATATAATATATGTTAGCTCTTGTCATTGATTAGAAAGTATTTATTTCTCCTGGACATACTCTATAATTTATTAGTTTCTACAAATAAGCGGCTCTTTTTATGTCCTATTTCATTACCTTTGATTCAGGACTGTGATAGATTTTTGTTTTTGAATAAGTGGAGCTATGCCAAGATTCAAACATACTTAAGTGATGGTTATGCAACATATAAATTCAGAAAGCAGAGGCATTCAAACTATGTCCTATGCTAGGTATCACAAATGCTCTTTTTGCCTCCAATTCAGAAGCAGATCTCAGACTATAGACCCATGAAGAAAGTGGTTTTCAAAAGATTAAAAAATTACCTACTTAAATAAGGAAAAAGCTTCTTATGATAATCTCAAGGACAGGGTAACCAAGCAACAATCATCTTGGTGATACTGTATTCTCATCTATAAGGGTCAACTGCTCAAGCTGTCTATCATTTTAGCAATATAGAAACTCACAGATGCCAACAAACCGTTTATTGAAGGATTACCTTCAGGAAAACGATTTTCCACACTTAAAACTGACATTTTCTTGAGTCCTCTGAAATTTGACATATATTTCAAGCAGCCAAATTTGTTGATACCAGTGAAGAATGTTGTTAGGGAAAGAATCAAAGTCTTGGTTGTATGATGATGGAGGAAAGCTAAAGCAGTTATTGATAATTAAGAATATTGGGGGTTAG
>NW_017731428.1:3780471-3797230 GCF_001890085.2 Hipposideros armiger | reverse complement strand
TTTGATTATGAAACGTGAAATGAAATGTTAGAATTTCATTTTGAAGGAGGATAGAATCACTTTGTGTGATGGAAAAAAACCAAGTGTTATTTCAATCCTTGGGTAAGGGTGGAATTTGTACCTGGGAAGAAAGAAACCTGCTGCAGGGAAGTCCACTGCCCAGAAGTGACAGCTGGCTGGGGAACGTGACAGAGCAATTAGAAGAACTGGCAGAGTAAAAATGCTCAGCATTTTGAAGTCACGGGCAAAACGCCCTCCTCTTCACACATCAGTGGAGTGTTCAGGAAATCACTGCAGTAATGTCCTGGTCAAGTGAAAACCTGAGGGATGGCCACAGTGCAGCCATGTTCCCAAATCAAGGGCCGGGTCCTCAAATACGCGTGAAGTTATGCTGTTTGCAAAGGCAGCAGAGGACGACGGTGGTATGGGATGAGGGAGGACAGGCGGTGGAGGCCAGAGCACTTAGGGCCTGTTGGCCATGGGTGTTTGGACTTTTTCCCAAGAGCACTGGAGGATTCTAAGCATGAGGGTCACAATACTTGATGTTTACTTTTGAAAAAGCACATTCCAGTTGCTGTGTGGTGAATGAATTTTAGGGGGAGAAGAATGGAAGCGAGGATGTCAGCGAGGGTTGGCGGTGACTTGGAGTCAGCGTGAGTGGCCTGGAAAACGATGTGCTCTTTCAGGGTTCTGGGTCTTCATTTACGATAGACACAGTGCAGGTCAGCAAGGCTTACAGAAGAGAGGGTCTTGGTTTAGACTTTTGACTTGACCCCTTTCTGGCTGTGGGACTTTTGGCAAATGGCTTAGTTTTCTGTAAGAATCAGTTGTCTCTTCCGTTAGATGGGGACGGCAGCAGCCTTGATGGTGGTTAGGGAATGAAATGATTGAATGTTTACAAAACGCCTGGCTCATAACTGATGAGTAGTAACTATTACTAATGTTCGTGTAAAGGTAGGATACATCTGTTAGGAGTCGTCTTAGTAGGCCTGACGAAGGTCTGTGGTATGCTGGGTGTGGGCTTGGAGGAATGGGAAAAGGAGGGAGGGGGCCACGAATTCGCAGTCTGAAATCCTTGGTATGGTGGTCTGAGATGTCTCCCCTCAGGGTCACTGAGCACTAACTAGTCCAGGTGGCTGGAATGCTGTTGCATCATTCTGTGTAGACAAATCTTGGGGTAGGAACATGGAGTTATCAGCAGTCAATATTGGTTCCACTTTGTGAATGCTTCAAGGCTGTCTTCTGCTCATTTGTTAGAAATCGGGGAGTTGTTCGACTGCATTAGAGTACCAAGTTCCCATTAGTGCTTCCTCTCCTGACCTGGCTCTGAAAAACTTGACTTCCTCCTGAGTTCCTCTTCCAGGATTGTGTGTGTGTTTAACAGGGAAAACCTCAGAACAAAAGCTAATACAAAATGGCTAAGATGACACAGGCTTATCTTGCTCTCAGACCAGGAATTTAAATATAGTCAGTTGTTCTCCACTAAGAAATGCTGTACTGACGGGCAGAGTTAGACTATTGTCTTCTCCTCTTGGTAAAGGACAAAAAAGGTAATTTCCCTAAGAGAAATAATAAAAAATGGAATGGTCAAGGCCCCACCCCATTATGGAAACAAAGGAAGGCTGGGAGAATATTAGAATCACAGAGAATTAAAAATCTGAAGGATTTTAGGATTTAGCTCCTTCCTTTTTGCCTGAGGTCTTACAATAAAAGCATTTCAAAATGGCATTTAGTCTTATCTTAATCATTAAGGTCAGAGAACTCAAGCAAAATGGTTCCTTACAATTCTGTATCTGGAATGTATTCATATTTGTGACTATACATACCAAAAAAAATACTGATTACAACATTGAAGTGTTCATTCAAAAACACCCAATAACAGTCATTGTTATTCTCAATGGGCATAAATCTCTCAGAACAGGACTTTTTCATCTTATGATCAAAGTTAAAACTTTTACTCTCAGCCCATTTACTGATAGGTTAATGTTTGTCCTTATATGTAAATTGGGACCAACTTGACATCATTGTTTAGGCTGCCTTAGAGTACCAGAACAGGGAAAAAGGAAGGGGTAAATGAAATACGATATTATATGTTAAGGACTGAAGTTGTGAACAGATCATGTCCCAAGGGACAAAATGAGTTATTTTTTTGTTCTTTTGGAATTTTGTTGAGTTAAATAATCCTCAATTAGTAGATGAGTAGCCAGAATTTGACAGTCTGATATAAAAGTGATTTTAGATTATATATATAAAAGGTGCTGAATAGTTTGCACTATGAAGTAAAATCAGAAGTTGTACGTGATTTGCATCTGGTTGATGCTTAGTATGTATTTGAAGACTTGAGTAATTAATGATAGAATTTTCCTTATAATAAGTCTTTGAAGCCTCTTATAAACGTTTTTTTATATTTGGCCTGATGTAGATTTCTAAATATGTCTGTATCACAGCATTTTCTAAATACCATATTTGGAAAAGGAATATGTATTTAATTTTCTTGGGATATTATACAGTTTTATTTATCCAACATTTTGATATTATTCGTTTTTATATATGATCTGGATTTAAATATGTAATGGTTCATCTGGTTTGTTAATGTTTAGGATGCAGCTTTTGCCTAAAATGCAAAAGTCCAGTGTGTCTGTAATAGTAGTATGATTTAAGGATAACAAATGTGGGTACATACTCACTTTTTTTTTTTTTTTTTAGAAACAGTGCAGAAATGGAACCAGTATTTCAGAAACCGCCTTACTAGGAGGAGCTACCCCTACATCGGTATTTTCTCAAAATGATCCAGAAGTTATCATTGTGGGATCTGGTGTTCTTGGCTCTGCTTTGGCAACAGTGCTCTCCAGAGATGGAAGAAAGGTGACAGTAATTGAGAGAGATTTACAAGAGCCTGACAGGATAGTTGGAGAATTTCTGCAGCCAGGTGGTTGCCGCGTCCTTAAAGACCTCGGTCTTGAAGGTAGGTTCATATTGATTTTTAGGAGTTATGTGGTATAAGCATATTCACTTTAGACTCTCCTATCACTGGTAAAAAGGGATTCAATTAATTTTCACTTATAAGTTACTCTACTTAACTTGAAGTGTGATTAAAAAACATCAGAAAACTATTTTGATTTTAGCATAGACATGATAAGTTTTTCTTTCATCAGAAATGAAATTATTTTAATGTACTTTATCTTAATAGATATTTTAATGTATTTACATATAGTATGCGACAGTTTAATACACCTGCTAAAGTCCACTTTTTCACTTAACATAAACGTGTTTCTACTGTTAACGGTTTTTTCCTTATAATTGTAAGCCTATGCATAGCATTTTCCTAATTGATACTTCATAATGTACTTTACCTTTCTAACTTAGATTAATATTCAGGTTATGTTCAGTTATTTATTAGAGATAACACTGTGGTGAACCTATTCTTGCATATGACTTTAGGGCCGGCCGAGTGGCTCAGTTGGTTAAGAGCTAGCTCAAGAGTTTGAGCTCTGAGCAACAGCGGTTCGAGTCCCGGCCCGAGCTGAGCAGCCACTGAGCTGCCAACAGGTAGCAGGATGGCTCAGCTAAAAAAACAAAACAAACAAAAAACCCCCCAAAAAACAACAACAAAAAAACATATGACTTTAAAAATTATTAAAAACTCTATCTTTAGGGTGAATTTCTTAGAGGAAGTTCCAAGACTAAGATTATTATGTCAGAGGATGCTAACTTCTTTATGGTTCTTGATATTATTGCTTTAGTTATTTTCTAAAATGTTATTAGTTTATAGCATGACCAATAATATATAAATTTATCAGTTTTATTTACTCTCACCAGCACTTTTGATAGATTTGATATCTTATTGTTTCAATTTTATTTCACTGATTTTTTTTTAAAGTCAAATTTTTAGCATCTTTCCTGATTTGTTCAGTTTCTCTATTGTTTAATGTGAATTATCTGTATACTTTCTACCCATTATTATTGGGGGTCTTAATATTTTTCCTACAGATTTTGATGGCTAAGTTTTATATATAAATAATAATCTTTTGTGATACTACAAACTTGCTAAGATTATTGTCTTCCAGAAGAATTAAAATTTCTGAAATAATTATATAGTTCTCTAAATGGTATCATAGCTTTTTTTTTTTTTTTCCAGTTAGTTGACATTCAATATTATATTAGTTTCAGGTGTATAGCATATAGACATTTATATAATTATGTAGTGATCCCCAATTACTCTAGTATCCACCTGGCACTGTATTCATAGTTGTTGCGACATTATAGACTGTATTCTCCATGCTGTACTGGACATCCCAGTGACTTTTATAAATACCAATTTGTAGTTCTTAATCCCATCATGTTTGCCACCTGGCTGAAGATGGCATCTCTTTCCATGCCTCTATGACCTCTTGGTGCTAGTATAACTCTGGGCATATTAACAAAGTTGATTTTTTTGAACCGAATTTTTTGCAGATACAGTGGAAGGTATTGATGCCCAGGTTATCCATGGCTACGTAATTCATGAGCGGGAATGCAAATCAGATGTTCACATTCCTTACCCTGTGTTAAAAGACAATCAAGTGCAGAGTGGAAGAGCTTTCCATCATGGAAGGTTGATCATGAGTCTCCGGAATGCAGCTATGGCAGAGCCCAAGTAAGATTGCTTCAAATATATAATGTTCAGGAATTGACACATTTAAACTTGGCCTTTGCACATATACTATTTTATAAATTTTCATAAGTTGTTTGGATAGGGGCTAGACCAGGGGTCGGCAAACTTTTGAGACGGAAGAGCTAATCCTGTCCCTCACAACAATTTAAAAATTATTTGAGAGCCATAAAACAAATCAAATCACCATTATGTGAATAATATCCTTTAAAAATTTTATAACTGAAACTATGATAGTTTTATTTTCATTTTCAATTTTACTTCAGAGCCACATGTATGTACCCAAAGAGCCACATGTGGCTTGCGAGCCGCAATTCGCCGACCCCTGGGCTGGACATAGGTCTTACACTAAAATAAACCATGAGTTAGAAGAGCATTAGATCTTTCCAGAGCCTTTGTTAAGAGTATCATATAGAGACTTTGTTAGGGGGATGACATGGAACTATTGAGAATTTTCCTTTGACTAAATAAATGGTGTGATTTTTATGTGGCTGGAATTTAGAGGATGATAGTTGTCACTAAGGTGTACAAGTCCATGTGTGCCCATTTGGGAGTTGGGGTTTGTGGCTATGATGCTTCCTATTAAAATTCAGGACGAGGCATTCAAGGGGAAATAAATCCCTGTCCCATTGTTACGAAGGACCTAGTCTGACAGGACTGGCTTCTTTTCTTAATTATTAGCTTGTATTTGCCTCTAGCCTTAACACTATAATTAAGGAAGTCTTAAATATGAGAACCCTCATGTCATTGGCATGAGTGTTGACAAAGCAAATGAAGAAGTATATTTATCCTTAGGACTGAAAGGATTTGATATCTGGAAGTAGAATATGTTTATTGTAGAAAAATGGGACAATACCCCAAAATATAAAGAAGATTCTAAAAATTATCCATGACCCTTCTGACTAGAAGTAACTACTATGAATAATTTGGTGGATAAACTTCAATTCTGTTTTCGCATCTGTGTATGAATTGGTGTGGGTATGTAAGGTTTTTCTGTATGTTATTTTTTAATGAATTGAGATAAAAATGTTACTTTTTAAAATACTATTAAAATCATTACATTAGTAATATATATTCAATTTGAAGAAATTAGAAAATGAAAACCCCATATAATTCTAAAACCCATTAATGATGTTTTTGCTTTTTGTCCTTCCAGACCGTTTTCTATGCGTGTGTGTGCACCCACATGCATGTTCCGTTTATGTGGGTAAAATGGAGATGAGGGATAAGGAATTTATGATGCCTTATTTAAATTGTGCATGTGTGTCACTGTAGAATTTGTTTATTTATCTTTCAGCACACAGTTTATTGAGGGCATTGTCCTACAGTTATTAGAAGAAGATGATGCTGTGGTTGGAGTTCAGTACAGGGATAAAGAAACCGGAGACATCAAGGTGAGATGTTATCAAATGTTAGCTTTTCCCGAGAGATTTTTTTTTCCCCTTTCTTTTTCTCCTATTCCTTTAAAAAAGTAGGCTCACCAAATTATTATTCCACAAATGAACTGAGTTCTTTCTAAGCCCTGTGCAACAGGATGGATTTCAGATTGTAACACGTTGGTCTTTCGAGCACCTCAGCATGCTATACAAATAACTTTGTAAACAAACACCCCTGGATTAACAGCATTCAAAACAAATGAGAAATATACTCTAGCGGAGAAGCCAAGGGGAACTAGAAGGTGAAAAAGGAAGGATTCAACATAAAAGAAACGATTGGGATAAAATAAACCGTTGTTTAAATCAGAAAGGCAAGAATAAGAGACTGTGGGAAATAGCAGAATAAAATAGTTTGCAATATATGCTCATATGGGTCCAAGGCTAATCTGTTGATTCTTCTGGGCTGCTCTGTGGGGTCACCACCCCCTAGAAATTGTGCTCTAATGAGGGTGATTGCAAGGTAATATAAATATGTACATACATCCATGTGTACCAAAATTCTTCTAATTCTTTCCATCCACTTGATGGAAAGCACTCTGTGAAGTTAGAAAAATTCTAGTATAAAAAGAATCTGGCTAGTCCTTCAAATTCTTAACGAGATTTAGTCTTCTCTGGGCCATACTTGCTTTGCAGTTGTTTTCTCTGTTATTTATCAAAATGTAGCTTAATCCCCGATGGTTTGGATGGTGGAGCTTTTGAAGGAAGGTGATTCTTAGGGACTCAGGGTCTCCAAAAATTGGTTATGCATGAACTTTTAAACCCATGTAACAGCTTTTTCAATAGCATTATCTTCAAATACCAACTATAATGTTATCTGATCATATATTTCAATCCATTCATGCACATTTTAAAAGAATGGTCCTTGTAGGAGCTGGCTGAGTGGCTCAGTTGGTGAAGAGCTTGCTCAAAGGTTTGAACTCTGAACAACAGCAGTTCGAGTCCGGCCCGAGCTGAGCTGCCGCTGAGCTGCCAACAGGTGGCAGGATGGCTCAGCTAAAAAAAAAAAAAAAAACAATGGTCCTTGTACTGTGTAATTTCTAACCGTTTCACTGAGTAGTCTTTATTTTTGTTGTAGGAACTCCATGCTCCATTGACTGTTGTTGCAGATGGACTTTTTTCCAAGTTCAGGAAAAACCTGATCTCCAACAAAGTTTCTGTTTCATCTCATTTTGTTGGCTTTCTTATGAAGGTACTGTAGGGCTGTAGTTGTAGAAAAATAAAAGCAACTTGAAATTTGAAAGTTATTAAAATAGTTTATGTTTTTCTAGAATGCACCGCAGTTTAAAGCAAATCATGCTGAACTTGTTTTAGTGAATCCAAGTCCAGTTCTCATCTACCAGATTTCATCTAATGAAACTCGAGTCCTTGTTGACGTTCGAGGAGAATTGCCAAGGAATTTAAGAGAATACATGGCTGAAAAAATTTACCCACAATTACCTGGTAAGAAATAGGATTTCACTCCCATTGTAATCTACAGCTTGAAAGCCAATCTCACAAAAGGCTCTCCGTCTCCAGTTGTCCCTAAAGCTGTGTCTAAAATAGGCCAGAGGTAAGGTTGGCAGGTGAAGAAAGCATCCAGTCAATCAGATATACTAGAGCTAAACAACTTATTTAAACTAGCACGTAAGAAAAATCTCCAAATTAAAAAGATAGTTTCAATATATTTTTTCATATCAATAATTAAAGCAGAGTTTTCAGAATTATTGACAAAATTTTAATATTTTTTCAAGCACTCTAGATAGTAATCTGAGGTCTGTGAATTCTTGAAATATCTCATACTTAATTACTTTTATGCTTGCTTTTGTGATAGCTATCATTTATTGAGTGTCTACTATAAAGAGATGTTTTACAAACGGAATTTCATTTAATCTACACAACCACCCTATGACGTAGGCATTATCATTATCCTCGTTTTACAGATGAGGGAACCACGATTCAGAGAGGTTACTTAGCTTCTCCAGCATAAACTATTAGTGGCAGAGCCAGGGCTGCCTGGCTCATAATTCCTGCCCTCGGAATGTGACAGCTGTAAGGAATCAGCGCGATTTTAGTTTTGAGTTGAATACAGAAAGGCTCCATGAGATTTCAGGCATCTTTATAAAAACATAAAAATTACTTTCTGCGATTTTTTTTTTCTTTTTTGAATGGGAAGATATAAGAAAAATGTAAAAATTCTTAAGGCTATAGATGAAATGGAAACCCTGTTTGCCAATTATGATTATAGTAATAGGAAACTGCTCGGTATGCATACATTTTGTAAAAATACTGTTTTTTTAAGTTATATTTTAAGGAAAAGCACTCTGTTTAATAATTAACAGAATAGTAACAGAAATGAAGTGAAATGAAGGTATACATGGGACCAACTTAGATTTTTAATAATGACATTTTCAACATGTTAGTACAATTTTCACTCAGTTAAGCCATTTTTGAAGCTTTCAAAAATGAGCTATGCATATTTAGAAAAAGGATAGTCAATTACCTGGTTTTTTACACCATTTAAAAAATTTTACTATGGGTTGAGTTTTCCAATTCATAGGTTAATTGGAGCAGACTACCCTGAGGTCATGGAGGGAAATGATTTGCAGGCTTATATTAATATTAGGTTATTGAAGTACTGTTCCTTGTAGGAATAGAATAGTTTCAACATAGGCGTTCTGCTCCTGTAGCCCCAGATTACACTGGGAACTAAGAAAAGAAAGTTCATTTTCTATGAGTCTAAGCACAAAACTTTAAATAGGAAGTACCTTAGAGATAAGCTAATCCAATCGTTTCATTTTATAGATGGGCGAAAATGAAGCTCAGATAGGTAGTGCTTTCTGCATCTTATCCTTTTTCTAGTGTATATATCCTGCTGTTTGTGAATTGGTAGTATAGTCTATGTCATCTGATATTATCAGAATATGGTGGTGACAATAAATTAAATGTTAAATATGACAGCTGTCAGTTAACATTTGGAAGAGAGGTGGGGTGGTTTTCTCCCTATCTCATTATCTGAATTTGCTTCACTTTATTATTCACTCAGCTGTATGTCCACTTACATAAATTTTCTTAGATTCCTTTGTTAGCATGAATGACTAGGTGCTTAATAATTTTATAAATAAAAAAATTCGTTCTTGATTTATTACAAGGCCATAATAGATATGTAGTAGGTATTTGTTTTTACTTGCTAGATAAGGAAATGTGATAACTGGAAATTGAAACGTTATAAACCATGTGTTTGGCGGGGTGGGATTTATTGCAGATCACTTGAAAGAACCATTCCTAGAAGCCGTTCAGAATTCTCGTATGCGGTCGATGCCTTCAAGCTTCCTTCCTCCTTCACCAGTTAGCAAACAGGGTAATATTTTATTGGACTTGTTTTATAGAGGGTATTCAAAATATTCAAATACAATATTCCTGATGTCATGTATGTGATTAAATTTGTACTGCCGGGAATGACGTGTGGCAGAGAATTGGTTGCTGTGGATTAACACATTACTAATATCAAAATTAGTTTCATGATATCTTTAGTTATTTAATATTGAGTGCATATAAATCACTGTGCTTGTCATTGGGGATACAACAGTCAGATATAGTCCTTGATCTAGAGAAGGCAGTTTTCTAGACAGATGATGATAGAGACAGATGATTTCAGAACACTGTTGATAAATGCTGTAATAAAAACCCACTCATGGTGCCACCGATTCACTGGAAGGGGTGTACGCGGCAGGGAGAGGGGCGCTTGTGAACTGGGAAGGTGGTTAGGGAGGACATTGCTCAGGAAGTAAAGCTGGAGTGGGGGCATGGAGAAGGGGTGGGAGTTCAGAGCTGGGCAGTGAAAGGAGGGGCTTCTCAGTCGACGGAGGAACAGCTGCAGCGGCCTGTATGGCTGAGAAATGGTGGCACTTGGGATGAACAAGTGGTTTCCTATGGCTGGAGGAGAGGCTAGGTGTCAGAGTGGAAGAAAACGAAGATATTTAGTTTAGTTTTAATCTTATAGACAGTGGAATTCATTGAAAAGGTTTTTTTTTTTAAATTTTAATTTTTTATAATACTTTTGAGATATAAGCAAATCATACAGTTCACCCATTTAAAGTATACAATTCATTAGTTTTTAGTATGTTCATAGATATACGCAGCCATCACTACAGTCATTTTCAGAACATTTTTATCACCCCATAAGAAACCCTGTTCCCATAAGCCGTCACTCCTCATTTCTTCCCAACCTCCAGCCCCAGGCAACCAGTAATCTACTTCTCTGTATAGATTTGCCTCTTCTGGAGATTTCCTGTCAATAGAATCGTCACCATGTGATCCTTTGTAACTGGCTTCTTGGAGGTTCATCCATGTTGCAGCATGTATCAGTCCTTCATTTGCTATTATGGCCAAATAATATTCCATGTGTGAATATATTACCTTTTGATTATCCATCAGCAGGTAGACATTTGAGTTGTTTCCATTTTTGGTTATTCTGAACAATACTGCTGTGAACATCTGGGTACAAGTTTCTGTGTGGACATGTTTTCCTTTTTCCTGGGTGTACACCTACAGGTTGCACTGCTGGGTCATATGGTAACTCTCTTTAGCCCTTTGAGGAGCTGCCAGACTTTTCCAAAGCAGCTGCCCCATTTTACATTCCTATTAGCAATGTGTGAGTGTTCCAAATTCTCCCCGTCCTTGACATGTTATTTATTACCTGTCTTTTTTTGCTCCTAGCCATCCTCGTAGATGTGAACTGATACCTCATTGTGGTTTTGATTTGTAGTTTTCTGATAATGATCTTGAACATCTTTTCTTGTGCTTATTTGGCCATTTGCTTATCTTTGGAGAAATGTTTTTTCAGACTGCACATTTTTTAATTGGGCAAATTAAAAAACATTGATTGTTGGGTTTAAGAGTTCCTTATATATTATGTATGACTTGCAAAAATGTTCTCTCATTCTGTGGATTGTCCTTTTTCTTCTGTGGTGTTCACTGAAAATTTTAATTTTCATGAAGTTCAGTTTATCTGTTTTTTCTTTTGTTGCTTGTGTTGTTCATATCATATTTGAAAAGGCTTTGCCCAGTCCAAGATCACAAAGATTTACTCGTATATTGTATCCTATGAGTTTTCTAGTTTTAGCTATTACATTTCAGTGTTTGATCTGTTTCGAGTTAAATTTTGGGTATGGTGAGGAGGGGTCCAACTGCACGGTGAAGATTGCTGTGAAGCGTCCAAGACCTCTTGATTATTTTCCCTTGTAGAAGGCTTGCTTTCTATGTCTGGATGCCTGTAGATTTTTTTATTTTTTCATGAAGGAAGCCTTATAAACATTTCGACATTGTTTGAATTAACCTTAGATTTGCATGCGACTTTCACGAGGGCAGGGACCATATTCTTTTCCTCGTATTCCCAGTATCTGGCACATACTAGGTGCCTAATAGATATTGATTGCATCAAATCTTGAATTTTTGCCTCAACAAATTTTAGTCGTGATCTTATTCCCTTGTATTTTCATATTGTTATTTAGTAACTCACATGAATAATATTTATAAACTAATGGAGTAGTTACTTATCTTTTTGGCCTCCAGGATGATACCATAATCTAAATGATCTATTTATAGGTGTCCTTCTTTTGGGAGATGCATATAATATGAGACATCCTCTTACTGGAGCAGGAATGACTGTTGTTCTTAATGATATAAAACTATGGAGAAAATTGCTGAAAGGTATCCCTGACCTTTATGATGATGAAGCTGTGTCCCAGGTAAGATATTAAATTATTCTTTGACAAAAAAGTCTCAAAATAGATATCTTCGTGGGGCCTAAGAGGACTGGGGCTTTGATGGGGAGATTTGTATGTAGGAGCCTGATGCTTAGCAGTGGTTTCAGGGAAGACTTATTCAGGCTTGAAGAAGCGGACTTGCAACCTGTGAATCTTACAGAATTTCTAAGTTTGAATGTTAGGTAACACTGGATCGCACAGGCCACTTTACTCATAGTGATTGTAAATTTAGCTTCAGAGTCAAATAACTCAAAGCTCAGATTTTTTTGTTTGTTTTTTTAAATTATAAACATAAGGTATAACTACTTGTATGTGGTTCTCAGGATAAATATCAATTTGAGGGGATCATAAACATCAATTGGTACTTTCTTTTTTTTCCCTCCTTTCCTTTTTAGGCCAAACAGTCATTCTATTGGACAAGAAAAAGGTCTCATTCCTTCGTTGTGAATGTCCTTGCTCAGGCTCTTTATGAATTATTTTCTGCAAGAGATGGTACGTGTAGATATTTTTAAATCAATATTGAATTGCAGATTTTTAGCATAGAAACAGAGCTTTATTAAAAAAAAAGTGAGTTATTAGGCCAGAAATAGAAACGTTTCCTGAGTTTGCTGACTCTCAAGTTGGTAGTCCTTTTTTACTTCATCCTTGAGTGAGATTTTTAGCTTTTAATCATCATGTAGGTATGTTAGACAAGGCTGTTATCTGCCCTTAGATGAGCTTAAAAGCAATTCCTCAATAAGGTATCATTATTTTTAATTCCCCTGGTCCAGACCAGATCATGCAGATCCCCAAATGCATGATTGTGATGGAGGATCTTTCTGGCCATGGATTAAAAGGCAATATAGTTCATGTTTTTCTTCCTGAACGCTAGTGTCAATTTCTTCTCAAAGTAATATTTTATAAAATGAATACAAGCTTCAGATCATGTTCAGATTTTGTCCCCTGTTAAAATGCACAAGTAGCAGAATGCATCCACCTTTTGCTCATTTGAAACATCCCCAGGCTTTTGTTTTCACTTCCAAATTCACTGTAGAGAGGTGGTGGTCAGGCTCTCTATTAAGGAAAACATGACTTAGCAGAAGCAGTGTTAGAAATGGAGGGAAATGCAGCTGAGCCACCTCCCAACCATAGCAGTGTGCAAATCAGTTAATGGTAGTTAATGAGACTAGACTTGTAGGATTTCAAGAACTATAACTTAAATCGCCTAAATCGCATTACTTCAGATGTTTACAAAAACAAAAAAGAAACCAAAAAACCTATTTCTGTGACCTGGCCAAGGTTTGATGACCTGATTACAAAGGATAATATGGTACAAATACCTTCTGTAGCCTCTATAACCATCATTCTTGCTAACAGGAAAAAAAACGCATTGATTGTGACTTATGAAGCAAATCTCTTCTGCTATCGGGCAAGGCAGTTAAAATGACTGGTTGGGCAAGTAAAAATAAAGAACCAAGTTTTGAGTTTTTCTAAGCTTGTCTAAGCTCTTGAGTTTCTAAAATTTGGAATTGGCAGCTGCCAACCAAACAACATAGAAAAAGTTATGAAGATTGGAGATGGAAAAGAGCTTTACTGGAATACAAGTTTACCTATCGCATCCTTTATCTGTTGTAAAGAAAAATCTAGGCACACCTGAAAAGAACATTGATTCTAAATTAAAATAGGTTACTGATTGATTATACTATGTTGTAAGGGTTACTTAGAGCAGTGTAAGAGACTATACAGATGTAAGGCATTATTTTTTTATATTCACGGCTGTTCTTTTTACTTGATAATTTACTGCTCAAAGGTATGGGCTGGGTATCTCAGGGAATTTGGTTTCCAGCATTGCGATTGTATTACAAAAGTTTTATAAACTATTTTGCATCATTTAATGAATTTACAACATAATCAAGGCAGTAGTTTAAACAACTCAACTTCTGGGACCTACATTTTTGGGGTATTCATCATTTAATAACAGGAAAAAGTTTATTCATACTTATATTACTCTCCATAATGTTGATTGTGGAATTTAAAAGAAATCTTGGGTTGTTGAAATTCCAGGACTAGATTATTAAGAAATCATCTATAAGGGTTTCATATTTGTTACATCTTCATTTTTTCCTGATCTATCATTAGCACCCTAACATAACTGTGTAAACATTTTGATTGAGAGTAATTTTTAAATTTTATTTTAGATACCCTACTTCAACTAAGAAAAGCCTGCTTTTTATATTTCAAACTGGGTGGAGAATGTATCACGGGTCCTGTCGGGCTGCTCTCTGTGTAAGTTGTTTTGATGCCACAAAGAAAACATACTGCAGATTTTTAAGGATTGTTCAATTTATGAATTGCTACAAATTTTTCTTCCCTATGTAGTTTGTCATTTTATTATCCATTAGTATCCAAATCAGAAGGTAGCCCAGAGAAATGAAGCAAGGCAACATTTTGTCCTGTGTTTTACATCTGGAAATGGCATTGATTAGAAGTTGGTGGTAGACGAGGCTAAACCCCTTGATTAAAATAGCAGCTTATTGTTTGCCTGTGGGTTTATCCACACGATCTATTTATGGGAGCCGTGGATGACTGAGAAATCTATATTTAAAAATTAGTTTAAGGGCCGGCCGAGTGGCTCAGTTGGTTAAGAGCTCGCTCAAGAGTTTGAGCTCTGAGCAACAGCGGTTCGAGTCCAGCCCGAGCTGAGCAGCCGCTGAGCTGCCAACAGGTAGCAGGATGGCTCAGCTAAAAAAAAAAAATAATAATAAAATAAAATAAAAATTAGTTTAAGTGCAGGGACTCAAGAGACTTGGTAATAATTTTGAGGGTACAGACAGATGTTAAGTCATTTCTCAGTCATCTGTAACTGAACATCAGCACTGTTACCTGTGGAAAAACCTAGACTCCAGGAGGCCTGGCCATGTAGGTGCTTCACACTGAGATCTAGAGATGAATGAAAGAAAACCACTCAAAACATACGACTGATGTCAACTAGACGAAGGGGAGTTACTGTCTTCTCTGACAGGGGGATATTCTAAGTAGTTTCTTGTGAAAGTATTAAAAAAAAAATTTGTCCCTACCATCACATAGCAGGCAGACACAAGCTTGTGAAGTCCTAACATGCAAAGTGTTTAGCTGTATAGATGATACATAATTGAAACTTTTTATAGTAAATTTGAATGTCAGGGTCTTACCTATATATTTATTTTTATTTTTTTCTATTCCAGACTGTCTCCTAACCCACTGACTTTGATAGGACACTTCTTTGCTGTTGCAGTCTATGCCATATATTTTTGCTTTAAATCGGAACCTTGGATTACGAAACCCCGAGCCATTGTCAGTAGTGGTGCTGTATTATACAAAGCGTGTTCTGTGATATTTCCTCTCATTTACTCAGAAATGAAGTACTTGGTTCATTAAGCTTAAAGGGGAACTATTTGTGAATGAGTATTTGGAACTCACCAAGTCCTAAGAAACTTTCGGAAGAGGACTTATGCAGCATAGTACTTTTAAAGTGGAAACTCTTGGACCAAGATTAGGATTCATTTGTTTTTGAAGTTATTTGTATATAAACATGTAAATATATACTTTAATTTGCAATTTACAATGAAAGGTCAAATAAGATAGATATTTGAAAGAAGTGATTGTTACCATAAAATAGTGCTAATCCTGAGAACAGTTTTTCTTTTGAATTCGGTATTCAGGATGAGTTATTGTGGGACATACAAATAAAATGAAGAATGAACCTTCACGTCTGTTTGTTTCTTGTTGTGGACTTCGTGTAGCTCCATGAGAGTGGGAAAGAAAACCACAGTGGGATGCAAAACGCAGGGGAAGCCGCTCCGTTCAGTGATCGGCGCTGGGGAACGTGCTGTGCTCAGCATCTTTGCACCTAGTTTTCCTCATCTGTCTAGTGAGGCATGTTGATAAGTTCTTTTCTGAGTTCAGTGAGGCATTTTGATAAGTTCTTTTCTGAGTTCTTTGAAAAGACCACATTCAGAGAAGAAGCAATCAAGGGCTTGGTAAGTTCCGCTGTATAACATTAAGAAGCCAGGCTAGGATTATTTCCAGAAACAGATGAACAAATCAGCATTTTTAATACCTGGCATAATAATGAGCTTAAAATCAAAGAGCTCTTACTGAGTTTACAGTATATTTGAAGAGATTATAGACTCAGAAGATTTACAGGTCAGTAAATCCCCAAATACCACTCAAGTAAACTGCTACCCCTGACATCAGAGCAGTACAGTGGAACCTGGACTATTAAGAAACGACTTCAGAGTCTAATGGCTAGGGCTAGAATGACCCGTAAAGCCTTTATAATACAAATCTCTCTTTTTTAACTTACAAGTTCTCTTTTAGTTGAGAGCATGTTTCACCGGCCAGATCACCAGTGGCGTCACTTGCATAGATCACTTTGACTTGTTTGAGCAGAATGTCTGGTGAACTCATTCTCTTGGTTCATGACATTCTCTCTCATGTATCCCAAAGTTCTATTTTCTGTTTACAAACTCAGTTTCTTAGATCTGGCCTGTTCAGCAGCTGGTTTTCTTTGGGGGCCATTTTCACAGGCAACTCCTTTCTCGCAGCTGCCGTTACCAGACTGCAAATGGAAAACAGCAGCCTAGTTTTGAGATGAAGTGGATGGCTGTGGGCTCACCAGCTGGTTCCCACGCATCAGCCTCCCAGTGTGGGAGGCTTCCAGCTCCTTCCATACCCGGCAACCACTGCCTTTTCAAATTCTGCCCTGGGGCCTCGACCAGGTGAGGCTGTGAGGCGCCTGCTCCCCTCTGCTGACTAGATGCCCTTTGAAAACCTTTTCTAGGGCCGGCCGAGTGGTGCGATGGTTAAGAACTGGCTTAGGATGCCAGAGGGCCCCGGTTTGGATCCCACATATGAGGGCCAGTGACACTGCCCTCTACAGCTAAGATGCTGAACAACAGCTCAACCTG
>NW_017731428.1:3767888-3773141 GCF_001890085.2 Hipposideros armiger | reverse complement strand
GAACAAAGCTGAAAGACTTACACTGCCTGATTTCAAGAATTATTATAAAGTTACAGAGCTCAAGACAGCACTGTCAGAAGGATAGATAAACAGATCAATGAATAGAAAAGAAAATCGAGAAACCGTTCCACTGTTATATGATCAAATGAATTCCCACAAATATCCAAACAGTTTAATGGAGAGAAATCTTTCTTAAACATAGTGCTGAACCGCGATATCCTTTATGGGGAAGACATAAACCTTGACCCCCTACTTCACACTGCAGATAGAAAGGAATTTGAAATGGACCATAGACCTCAAAGTAAAAGCTAAAATTACAAAGCTTCTAGAAAAAATCATAGGAGACTATCTTTGTGACCTTGGAGTAGGTACAGATCTCTTAGGACCCAGAAAGGACCAATTATGAAGAAAAAAAGAGATAAACTGGACATCATCAGTGTTAAACACTTCTGCTCACTTCAGTCACCAGTTTAAAAACTGAATACGTAAGCCACAGTTTGTGACAAAAAAATCTGGATACATATATCTAACAAAGGACTTATATTCACAATATATACATAACTCCTCCAACTCAGTGATAATAAACCCAATTTAAAAACAGGCAAAAGACTTGAATTGACACTTAACAAAGAAAGATACAAAAAATGGCTAAAAAGCACATGAAAAATTGCTCAACATCATCAATCATCAAGGAAAGGCATATTAAAACTACAAGGAGATATCACACACACCCACTAGAATGGTTAAAATTAAGAAGACCGACATTGCCAAGTGCTGGAGGGGTATACAATGGTACAACTTTATTATAAAGTTAAAATGGTAAAACAGACCCCCAGATCCTGTATTTGGGCTCTTGTGAAGCTTGGAAACCTTACTTAAACCAGTTATCCTGATCTATCTGACCTAGGCCTTCCCAATTCTGAATTCCTCACTGCCCACTGCATAGGACACTAACATTACTCAGAACATGGAGACATCCTTTCCAGGGGGACACCAAACGTGCTGTTTACAACAAAAACTTCCTCTATGCAGGGAGCCCCACAAAGACTCTTTCTTAACAGACCAAGGTAGGCATGCGTTCTTAGATCAGTCTTGAGAACAATGCATAAGGTTAAATGAATGTTTTTAGGATATATACACATGCTGCCATTCCTTCTTCTGTCCTATATTTTAAAAATTTGATTCCCAAATTAACACATCAGTCTAACTCATGAAAAGAACTGTAGTCAGGTATAGGCACATTTCTAGGACACGTAAAGGTTTTGTTTAAAGATCTGNAATTAAAAAAAAAAAAATCTTTAAAAAACAAACAAAAAAACCCTTTTCTACTATGATGAAATAATCAAAACCTGTAAAGTCATTTGTTTCTGTCAGTATTTTAGGATTTGAGGCCTTCTGATAAAAGAAATAGAGCTTGTCATAAAATCAGAAAACTGAAAGAAGCCTAAGAAATCATTTAGCCCTGACTTTGCAGATGAAGCCAGTAGGCTGGCTTGGGACAAAGCTGAGCTTGTGGCAGAACCAGGAGTCAGACTTTGCTGCGTGATGACCAATCAGTGCTGCTTCTCCTGCAACTTCCCCTGCTAAGTGACTGTCAAGCACACTCCAGGTTTTTTTTTACTTATTCTGTCCTCTCCAGAGGAGGACACAGCTCTAAGGTCAGGGCTAAAACACCTTTATTGCTCTTCTGCAGTTGACACAATAGGATGGTAGTGCCCTTTTCAGGGTGATTTTTATGCATAAGTGAGTTAGGATTTGGAGGGTGAGGGAGTTAAAAGCTAATGGCTAAGCTGTTACCAAAAAAAAAAGGGGGGTGGGGCTCGGGTTGCTGAGGAAGGAGAGGAAGGAAAGGAAGGGCGGAAAGAGCAGCTAACGTCAGGGAGTCCCACAGAAGGGATACTGGGAACCCCCGAGGGTATTGGGATTGGAAGAGGAAGGTGAGCCTCAGACACCAAGAAACTTCCATGGTCCGTGGCCCATAGATTGTGTGGTCACTACCTTTGCTACTAGTCTATCATATCACCACATACCTGCCAGCCTGTCGTGAGTGTGTCTGTAGGGCATAGCAGATTCATCTCTTACCTTCCAGGCAAGGTGTTTTGCAAAGTAAATACAGAATTTTTGAATCATAAGCAGAAGCACAACTTTGGGTACTGGCAATAATATTTTACTGAAAATCTGGAGCTGCACAAATAGTTCTTTGAAACATAAAACTAAATGGATTTATACTTAACAATTACATTCAGCATTTATAAGAGGCAGTACAAAAATGGATTCTGCTTCTACATGATGTCAATTGCATATAATACCATGATTTAAATAACATGAATTCTATTACCTAGTTCCATGAGATACACTTTGCTCAGCATGTCTGATGTTCCCACAATAAATGGAAAACGGGGTGATGTGGGCAGTTCAGCTTCAGCTCTTCAATCCTTACAGTGATGGCGGCAAGACTTCGGGGCAGTCCTTCCGTTGAAGACGCGGAAGAGAAAGTTACAGGACTGTTCTGAACTCATCAAAAATGAAGTTAGGCACGTGTGCTTCAGCAACCTAAAAAAGAAAATCAAAGGAGTTAAATTATTCCTAGTGTTATCATTCAGAGCAAACCCCCAACTTTCCATATGAACACTATAAAGAAATGAAGATGCTCTTTGGAGCAAGGTAACCCCAGGGAAGCACTGGACCCACATGGGTGGATCGCTCGAGGCCACCGCCTCCATTCCTTCCTGGGCTCTCCGTCCTGGTGCCTTAACTTCTTGGCACTGCTGACATCGGAGGGGACGCTGCCCAGCGGCGCTCCGTATCACTTACCCTCCTGGGTAGCTTTGTGTACCGGACATAATCCTCCAGGAACAGGAGGGCGCCCACAACATCCGCAGGCATTTCAGGTATCTTCTGGCTGATGGTAAGAACAGTCCGCGTCAGTTAACTGCTTTGTACATAGCAGACCCTCAGTTAAGATACTGAAAGACTAAATGACAGGTTACTAAAGGAAGTCAAAGAAGAAACAAATCTATAGAGCATCCTCGATTCATATCAAGTCATTATGCTGCTCACATAGCTTCAAAACATAATCTAGAGGATAAAATCTAAACTTCTCTGTGGCTTACATGGATCTTCACAATATGCTCCCTGCTGTCCGTCTAGACTCATCTCTCTCTCTACCCTGTGGGACTTCACCATTCAGACTGGCAGGTCCCCGAACAGGCCACACGTGCCCATGCTCCCAGACTGCAGTGGCATTTGCCCTGCATGTGTATTTGGCGGTCAACTTCTGGGCTTTCCAGTCCCAGCTCGGGCGCTTGCTCCTCTGTGAAGTCCTCTAGGACTCCTATGGGCAGATGGCCTTTTCTTAGGCTCTCAGTAGACTTGGTATTTTCCTCCAAGCCTCTTCGCTTTTCAGTTGTTTGTATGCCGGTTGCTTTGAGGGCCTTGGTCATGTCTTCATTGATCTGTCTCCAGCACCTGGGATGGTGCCTGGACCACTACTATGTACTTGCGGGTGTCAAATAAATACGGTGTCTTATAATTTTCCATATGGACTCTACTCAGGTATTCACTCATAAACTATAGAGGGTGCCAAAAAAAACCCGTATACACATTTGAAGACAGGAAAAAAACAAACTGTATTAAAATTGTAATACTCAATATATACCAATAACAAAAGATGAATACAAGTCATGCGCATATTTTATTGGCACCCCTGGTATATTATCAACTCTCTAGAGCTGAGAATGCAGCGAAGTACAGGGCAGTCTTCCTAGGGGGCTTCCATTCTTTCTTGCTTTTATCAAAAGGAGCTTTTAGGTGTTAACACCATTTCCTCTCTGCTAATGTCGGCCGTTCTTCTCTTCCTTTGGGTGAGTCCCTTCCACCTAGTCCAGCTGTGCCATGGTCCAGAGGCTGCTCACCGCACTGGTGACTTCTAGGCGTTCCCGTTTGTTACATCTTAAAATGTGATTTCCCAGTCAGGCCAGTCCTTCCCTGTCTTAATTGATAGACTGAACCTCAAACACACATTGGATGTTTTTCTAGGACATATTGTCAGCCTTGCTTCAAAGAGCAGATTTTTTTTAACAACTGAAAAATAGAAGAGAGCTCAGATGGATGGGCAAGTGTCAGAAATGAAATTGTAACAATCACAAAATGGGGTGAATTGCAGAGGAAAGCGGCAGGTCTGAGCACAGCACCGTCGGCGGCAGAGGAGCAGGTCTACACTTTCTCCCCACGCTGGCTGCTGCTCACGGCCATGACTCATGCACAGAAACCACTGTGCACCCAGCGGCCTCCCCCGGCAGGGTGACGAAGGAGGGGCACACCTGGAATTCCTCAGGACAGGTGGATGAGCCCTGACTCACTTTCCAGAGAAGGGTAAGCAGACAATGCCCATCTCTACCAGGGAGATACTAAGAGGAGCTGGGTGTGCCTCGTTCATGGCCCGCTGTGTAACATGAACTCCATGCATGAGTGGCCTTCCATACCTTGTACACTGCTCCACTGTGGAGCGGATAAACTGGCCGATCAGTGCCAGGAACTGTTCCGTGTACCGGGAATGAAACTGCTTCAGCAGGGTGAGCAGACCCAGGACCAGCGGCGGCCAATCCACGGGGTCGGCGGGTTTTCGGCAGACCATTCCTGCAAGGAAGGGCAGATTACCACTGACACCACTCAGGGAAGTGCATGCCTTTGGTGGCGTTCATTCAGTACGAATGTTTGTGGGTGTCAATATGATCGGGGCCCACTTCACCACCGGCAGGCGGTCGGTCATCTGGATGGAGTGGCAACTCTGGGCTATATTTTGAATTAGGCTCGGGATGGATGGAAGCATCTAGTGGTCTGAAGGATTCAATACAATAAAATGGTTACTAGTTTTAATAATCGCCATCACTGTTTCTTTTGGATTATACAATTAAGGCATGCTATTATAGAAAAATTTAAAGGTATAGAAAATTACATACAATCGGCTTCTGTTAGTGGTAGCATGGCATACTGGATGCCCTGAACTACTCTCTCTTAAATGAAAGCAATTAAAATGCTGGAAAAACATTTAAAAACCATTTTAAACATAATGTTGAGCATTATACAAGAAAAGAATCTGCAGGACCGGCCAGGTGGCACGTTGGTTAAGAGCTGGCTTGGGACACCAGCTCTGAGCAGCAGGGCCCCTGTTCGGATCCCACACGAGGGCCAGTGACACTGCCCTCTACAGCTAAGATGGTGAACAGCAGCTCGACCTGGAGCTGGGCTGCC
>NW_017731428.1:3760946-3761658 GCF_001890085.2 Hipposideros armiger | reverse complement strand
GCTATGTATAAGTAAGAAGCTTTTTGTTAACAGAAATATATCATTTAAAAATCAGAACAGACAAGTGCAAGAAAATAGTGGGTTCTCTCAGGCCACTCAAAAATGTCCCTCCAACCTTGTATCTGGCCCATTTATTCCTGGCTTAATTTTAGATACGCTATGTTAAGGATTCCCTTGAAGGTATCAATCTAGAAATGGGGACAGAAATAAAATCAGTTTACTGTAACTTGTTCTTCTTTAAAGCATGAATCTTGGTGACCAACACTTTCTCTTTTTGGCGCTCAGTTACTGCGAGCCTTTAATACAATACTGGAGAGGTCGAGGAACCTGGGAGGATGATAAACTCATCCCATCTATTGACTTGCTTATTTAGAGCTATCCGGATTATCACTTTTTCTCCATGATTTCTCTAGAGTTGCACTAACCAATACAGCAGCCACTAGCCATATGTGGCTATTTAAACTGATTAAAACGAAGTAAAATAAAAAACTCAGTTCCACGGTCCCACACGTCACATTTCAAGTGCTCAGTGTATACACGTGGCTCGGAGTTGACATCACTATTGAACAGCACAGGCTATTTCCATCGCTGTATCTGCACAACTTAGTGGATGTAAGCTCCCCAATTCAAGAGGAAACGACAAAAAAAGTCCTTGGGAGCCTTATGTAAAGATCACTGACTTAGACACACTATTTGGCTACAACTGAATTAC
>NW_017731428.1:3752681-3755736 GCF_001890085.2 Hipposideros armiger | reverse complement strand
AATACCTTTGAGGGGGCTGACCGCATTCATGAGGGTTTTTAAAGTATCCTGAACAGTTCTGTCTCTCAGGATAATTCTCTGAAACATACTGAGGAAATTCTAGAAAAGAAGGAAAAATCAGAGAACCAAACATGATGAATAAAATGAATAAGGACTCCAGTTAATGAAAGTGTCAGGTAGAACCCAGACTAGCCTAAATCACACCACACTACATACATGGCGTGACAGAGGGAAGCAGTAACTTCCGGTTCCTCTTAGAAACATCGCTTGTTTCCAGAAACACTGCTGGCTTCAAAGAGAAAAAGTCTTCTCTTCCCAACATGAAACTCACAAATCCCATGGACCTATAAAACTACCATGCTGGCCAAGAAATTCTAGTTTATATACCTAATTTATATATATTCTCATATACCTAATGGGAATCTCATCTATAATATCTGATGTATGGAAAAGCGTGGAAGGAAAGGTAAATGATCTGCTCTCATCTCTCTCAGGGCGGCAGAAAACACGCATGGACGCCAAAAGGCTCACCTGTAACTCCTTTACAATCATGAAGCACAGGAGCCTGTCTAACCCGTTCAGGCCGAAAGTCCCCAGTGTGGTCTGGATTTCTGAGAAGAGGCGGCTGCTGGTCACTTCTTGATGAGTTTTCATATCATACCAAGTGTTCAGCTGGTCAATGTGACAGGTCATTCTAAAAGAAAAATAAAACACATGCCAAACTCCAAAGCAGCTGAGAATTCTTTCTAAAGCGATGTGGCGTTCAACAGGATTTGGGGCATCAGATATGAAGAACAGTCGTATGATTTGTGTTGAATAACCTCTGTGTCGAGGCACCCAAAATGTCTCCAGGGTGACACCTGATGGACCAGGAAGGTAAAACTGAGTCACACCACCTTTTCCTGCCCTATGCTGTATCACTGTTTCACGGCTTTATTTCCACTGGGTTGGGCTGTTTGGAGTCATGTTAAGAGGACAAGGTCAGATTCATTGTGAGGCTGGAGGACTTCGGAGCCCAGTGTCTCTCCACAGGGTCTTTAAATTTCCAGACTGTGGACAAAACAGCCTTGTGTCATTTCCATTTTGGGAAGAAAGAAACTTTGAATCCTAGTGCCCTGTCTAGCAATTAGAGTATGATGGCAAAGCCATTTCCTCTTTGTTCCCAGTTCTGTCATCAACCAACGATTCCTTTTAGACTGAGGAGTGTGATGCCAATGATGATNATATCACACACACCCACTAGAATGGTTAAAATTAAGAAGACCGACATTGCCAAGTGCTGGAGGGGTATACAATGGTACAACTTTATTATAAAGTTAAAATGGTAAAACAGACCCCCAGATCCTGTATTTGGGCTCTTGTGAAGCTTGGAAACCTTACTTAAACCAGTTATCCTGATCTACCTGACCTAGGCCTTCCCAATTCTGAATTCCTCACTGCCCACTGCATAGGACACTAACATTACTCAGAACATGGAGACATCCTTTCCAGGGGGACACCAAACGTGCTGTTTACAACAAAAACTTCCTCTATGCAGGGAGCCCCACAAAGACTCTTTCTTAACAGACCAAGGTAGGCATGCGTTCTTAGATCAGTCTTGAGAACAATGCATAAGGTTAAATGAATGTTTTTAGGATATATACACATGCTGCCATTCCTTCTTCTGTCCTATATTTTAAAAATTTGATTCCCAAATTAACACATCAGTCTAACTCATGAAAAGAACTGTAGTCAGGTATAGGCACATTTCTAGGACACGTAAAGGTTTTGTTTAAAGATCTGGGAACTCCATGGAACAGTGACGTGCTGCCCCATAAGCAGCTGTATAATGAAGGTGCCGGACCTCAGCCACAGGTCCAGCGAGGGAACCATCACCTCAATGGGACCAGTGAACGAAGCCTTTCATGAAAACGAGACAGCTTTACGCACTGACCGTTCAGCAGTACAAAGGATCGTATACTCTTTTTATAACAGGGACAACAGAGGGGAACAACAATCTCTGAATCTTGAGATGACCCCTTAAATCCACCTTGGGATGGTTCTTGACATTAACTTTGACCAATATGCAGAAAAGGAGTCAGCATCAGTTGAGCACTTGCTCTGTGCTAGGTAATGTATTAAGTATTTTAAAAATCTGATTGGCCTGAGAGATTAAGTAACTTGGCCACGGTCATGTCGGTGATAAGTGGTGAAGCCAGAATCCAGACATAAGTTTGTCCCTTCCCTCCTACAGCAAGTTATTTACTGGGTGCCACCAAGCTCTGCGATCTGTGCCAGTGACAAGGATTGTTGTGGGAGGTGTGTCTGGAATCAAGAAACATTTTTGAATGAGGGTATAAAAATCTTAAAGAGACTACACATCTTTACCCTAAAAACGCTTATGAAATAGGAAGGGAAATACTTCAATCACTGGCTAAAAAAACAATAAATAAAATAACATTTACTGAAAAGCTCTTCCAATACTTTTCAAGTCCATTTATAGTGGATTTTAAAATACTACTTAGAAACAAAGTTTGGAGACAGAGGAAGTACTTGGGGATCTATTAAAATTGTGATTATAAAAATGTTCAAGGTAAAGTGATCAATGACAAAAAAAATTAGGGTTATATTCCTGGACAGAACAAATCTACCAAAAGCCTTTGGTATCTATTGTGCATACCAAATGTTTTTACACGTTAATCATACGTATCTTCGAGTACTAAATATGCCTGTCTGAGTCTTCTCTCCCAACTACACTGTTACTCTTCATACTGCAGTTCTGGATACACAGTAGGCACATGACGTTTGTTGAAAGAACAGGACATTAGCCAAAAGAATTTTCTTTCACATGGTCATCAGCTGCATAAACAGTAACTGAAAGGAGAGAAGCCAAGATCCCACACGTTTTATAAACTGGAAGGTTGACCACTGGAAATTAAAGGTGGACTGTAGTTGGTTGATACCAAATCCACTGTCTAAATTTCATGACGAGGCATCATATTTCAGAGGCCCAAAGACATGGATTTTATAAATATGCATTTAACTGAGAAAGGGTCTCATATGTGACATGACATTC
>NW_017731428.1:3748553-3749811 GCF_001890085.2 Hipposideros armiger | reverse complement strand
TACTAACTGAAAATGAACTTGCAGGCCCGCAGATGGCTCTGTCAGGCGCTGGCACTTACTTATTGAGATTTTCCAGGGCAGCTGCCAGATGTTTGGAGTCAAACCGACAAGAATAGTTTAATTCATTGGCAATCTGTTGTCTCAGGATCTGCATCTGCCCAACCTGTGAGCAAGCGAGAGAAAGAACAGGTAGAACAGGTAAGCATTTCAAAGTGAGGGTAGGCGGCAAATACCAAGATGGCAATGTTTCAGGGGAGGGTCACTACACTCTACAGAAAAATTTCAGGCTGGCGTGGGCCGGTCCATGGCTCAGAGTGACATCACCTCTGATGGGGCACAAGAGACCCTTCAGGGAAAGTCTGGGTAGACTCCTGTCTGCCACCCTCAAAATATCCCCAAAGTCTAACAACTTACAAAGTATTCCATTAATGTTCAGTTGTTCATGTATTAAAGGCATCTCTTTAGAAGCTCTATTTTTGATCTTTTGGAGTGTTTCAAGTTTCGTAGCTGTGATGAGAAGCCCAACTTCCTTTATTTGTCCTAAACTGAACTCTCTCAAGTCCTAAGGATACCATTGCACTCTAATATTCTAAAATGTGGTGAATATTAGTCTCCCACACCACTCAGCTATATAGATCACATAATAACCTGGGTTAAAAAATAATCTACATAATAAAACCCACCAAGAAGGCCCCTCTAACAACGCTAACTTCTAATCCAGGGGTTCTTAAACCTTGTTTTTATATCTTGACTCCCTTTGGGAATCTGGTGAAGCATACGGACACTCTTTTAGAATAATTCTGTTATATGTACAAAATAAAACGTATAGGGTAACAATGGAAGCCCACCGTAATGAAATATAATTACCAGGCTATTAAAAGAACAGATTTGTGATAAGAGCTATGTTAACATGGGGGATAAACTGCTGTAACTTCCAAGTGGTGATGAGCACATGACGTCTGTCAGGTGATGGCAAACTATTTTGGGGTTCGGTATGAGATAGGTTTTAGCTGGCTCCCATGAACTTGTCAGCATCCTGAGTGAACAGTATCCTCTAACTTTTGGTGCCAGTAGATTTCTTATTTTCTATTCTAGAAAAAGTATTCCTAAAAGGCTAGTGATGGGGCAAGAAAGAATAGGAGGGAAGGCTGTTTTATTAATATAATGGCAGCAACAATAAGATGGAAATGAACTCATTTCCTCTGACTTGCTGGGGGCAGAGAAAAATTAAGAAAAAGAGCGTGGCCTTCTCTAAGAG
>NW_017731428.1:3746855-3747586 GCF_001890085.2 Hipposideros armiger | reverse complement strand
GGGAGTCTGCAGGCCCGAGTGAGAGGAATGTTGGCTGGACAGCACGAGGAGCATAGACTAAAGGTGGCCAAACTGACTTAAGGGTTGTTTGAATCTCTATTTCTTCTGACTGACGTCACCTCAGTCACACCAAGCAAAACATGCAATCTCAAAAAAGCGAATTTAAAAAAACCCATTAGAAGGGGCCCAAGTATGGCAGGAACCAGGGTGTGATCTGAGGCGACGTAATATATGAGTGTTTTTGGAGATTTCAATTATCCACAGAGCTCAGGGCCCAGGGGAGTTCTGATGCACCTACTTTGGGTCTGTGATCCGCAAGATTTCTCTGCAGAGTCGACCAATAAAGGTTACGGACTCGTCCACAGGGGTAAACTTTGGTATTGGAATATGAGTGGATTGGTACATGCTTTGCCAGTCTTGAATCTAGAAAAACACACAAATATTTAGTACATCTTTGACAAGGTACCCTACTTATGCTTTTCTCACTTAGTTTTACAATGATAATGTTGTATCAAGAGCGACAATAAATGCTCCTTGGTTTCAGAGAGGAAACTGTTAAATGGTATTAATAGCCTCCCCCCAATGCCACATATAACGTTTATAAAAAAAGAAACATTTGTGAAAAAGTGAAGTGATGGAGAAGTGAGAAGAACGGACAGAGGAACTTCTGGCTTTTTCTCTTCTAAGTGAACATGCATCAGTGTATTAATAAAAATCCAAAATATTACAAG
>NW_017731428.1:3744943-3745990 GCF_001890085.2 Hipposideros armiger | reverse complement strand
CACACCACCTTTTCCTGCCCTATGCTGTATCACTGTTTCACGGCTTTATTTCCACTGGGTTGGGCTGTTTGGAGTCATGTTAAGAGGACAAGGTCAGATTCATTGTGAGGCTGGAGGACTTCGGAGCCCAGTGTCTCTCCACAGGGTCTTTAAATTTCCAGACTGTGGACAAAACAGCCTTGTGTCATTTCCATTTTGGGAAGAAAGAAACTTTGAATCCTAGTGCCCTGTCTAGCAATTAGAGTATGATGGCAAAGCCATTTCCTCTTTGTTCCCAGTTCTGTCATCAACCAACGATTCCTTTTAGACTGAGGAGTGTGATGCCAATGATGATTACAACCCACAATGTTCACTGAGCATTTCCTACGTGCCAGGTTCTGAGGGAGGGCCGTGCTGCGTGCTAGCTTTTTCCTCCTCATAACAGCTTTGTAATATATAAGCCATTTGACCCTCATTTAACAGGTGAGATAGCTGAGGCTTACAGAGGCCTGATTCCAACACCATGTCCTTAACCACCATTTTGATGGTTCTTAAAAGTTGGGGTAGGGATCTTAAGTCACTGGTAGAGTGTGTTGAAAAACAGATGGCCAGATTCGGTAGGTCTGGCACGGAGTCCCAGCCTCTGCCATTTCATGAACTCCACATATGATATGCCCCCAATTGTAAGAACCAGCACATATCTTTACCGAAACGGGGTTTAGGAGGGAGTTAAAAGAGCCTCAGGAGCTAAGGAGGTTTAAATTGGGAAGTAAACGGGAAGAACAAGATGGTCTCTGGAACTGCACATGACTGCTGCTTTCCGGCTGCAAGGTGTCTGTCCTTCCATTGTCCAGGGCTGGCATTTTAAGTGCATCACTTAGGCTCCCAACACTGATGATGAAATCAGTATGTGACACGGAAGTCCCATTCATGTTTAATCCTTTCTGCAAGTATTACGAAGGCATTATGTGGAGGGTTTTCTAGAAGGGAATCGGTGATCAACCCACGGGTACCAAGAAAGGAGGAGCTACCAAACATTTTGGATCTCTTAGTCTTCTTGGCCTGTGA